>NW_024712913.1:4408935-4502295 GCF_018991925.1 Homarus americanus
ACGGCATACACCATCACGCAGCACTACACACCATCCACGGCACTGTACACCATCACACAGCACTACACACCATCACACAGCACTACACCATCACACGGCACTACACACCATCACACGGCACTATACACCATCACACAGCATTACACACCATCACACAGCATACACACCATCACAGGCACTACACACCATCACACGGCACTACCACCATCACACAGCACTACACACCATCACACGGCACTACACACCATCACACAGCACTACACACCATCACACGGCACTACACACCATCACACAGCACTACACACCATCACACAGCATTACACACCATCACGGCACTACACACCATCACACGGCACTACACACCATCACACGGCACTATACACCACGTGGGGCGTTCATTATAGAGGCAGCATGGAGATAATTATCGTGAGGAGCGAGCGGGAGTGTTGGCCGCGTGTGACGGCTCTCACCAGCCTCTACATCACACCAATTACCTCCATAGGGCGCACCGCTCACCACCAGCCCTAACTGGCCCAGGAACTGACGCTCGAGACGCTCTTAAGGGTCTTCCTAACCAAGCGGGGGCGTCTTCCTCAGGATCCTCACTAGAAGGAAGGATGATCCCTTCCACTCCTCAAGGACTCTGCACCCGAGAAAGTGACAGGTTACTCCTCAAAGTACCGTAAGTTACGGCCATTAATGGAGCTTCTTGATATCCACTTTGGGTTTGCGCTCAACAGTGGAACTCCTTGCATCCTTTGGAGTTAGGGGACTCCTGCATCCCTTGAGACTTATAAGACTCCCTGCATCCCCTGGGAGTTAGGGGACTCTCCTACATTCCCTGGGAGTTATATGGCTAAGGGAAGACTACTTCTCCTGAGTAGGATATTATACCAGAAGGGATGAACTCCCTGTTTCAAGTTAAGGCTGTTGATCCTAACACACACACACACACACACACACACACACACACACACACACCTGAGGAGGAGGGGGGTACAGGGTATTTTCTCCTGGTGTCCATACTACGGGTTTGACTCCCTAAAAGGATGTTAATTAAGAGAGTTTACACCTATGGGAGGAATGATCATGCTGCCTCCCACCAGGTAAACGTTTGGTGAGAGAGGAGAGGAGACAGAGGTACAGACGCTAAACGAGACACTTACGAAAAAAATAATAAGATATAACTAAGAAGAAAAGATGAAATTAGAGAAGAAAGATGAAAGTGTCGTAGCAAACCCTTAAAGAAATCTGATAAATAAGACAGGGAAGCATTTAGTGGTAATAAATAAGATAAAGATGAGTTAACCAATAAAACGCGTCGATCGATGGTTTATTAGACAAGTAAAGTATCGTGATATCGGCACAGTGAAGCTCTAGTCTTATAACGAAGCTCTGGTGAAACATATTTATTTATCGTCTTGTCGTTGAAGGAAAAATAATAGTGCTGGGAAGAGGTAGATTGAGGGTGGGTGATCCTCGTGTTCTCTGTATATCGGTTTATAGTTATTCTGTATAAAGGAGTCTTCATGGTCATCGAAAGGCCAATGTTCTACGTGTCGTTTATATGGTTTCGTTTTGGTGTTTTGTAGAAGGGGTCATATAGCCTGTTAATAGGACCAAAGGCTAGTATGCTAATTCAGGTGTGTTTTAATATGCTAATTCAGGTGTTTTTCCTTTGTTTTGTTTTTGTTTATCAAGATTAAATACATAACTGTGTGTGTTTGTATTACTACTTTACATCATAGTTTAATTATATACGTATATATTCTAAGAAATGAAAATGGGAAATTTAAATGTGGTAATCCTGAATATTCTAGGAAAGGAAACTCCTGTTGTTGTTCTTTCAAGTTTAAGTAAAACAAAACCAAATACTTTAAAACAAACTTCCATTTAGATTAATATTTAATCTGTGTTTGAAATTGCAGCATCTGTGTCCCATTCCCACAACACAAAGTTCATCTGCTAATTATTTTTTTCTCTTCCTCAGGTAAGCTGCCAACTGCTTCGGCTGTTATGGTGTACAGGTGTCAGGTCAGTCAGGTGGTATAATTAGTCTAACACTTGTTGCTGTATACAGATGTTCTATTTACCCTTGGTTGTTGTTCAGTTAATTTCTGTACAGTAGTTTCATGCCACAGGTGTGTTATTGAATAAACTGAATCCTGTATGTAATTAAATACAGGTGGGGTGTCATTAAGTATTTTAGTATAGCTATAATTACATTCGCTACATAGCCTTGTGTGTATAGGATCTTCACCATCACTTTAACTGTTAAAGAAATATAGGCAGTGGTATAATAATGTGAATATAATTGTGACATCAGTTAGCTGGGTGTTAGACAGCCTGTGTAATCAAGAACAGTACAAGGCTTCAAAATGCCTCTGGACAAAACTATTAAGAACACAGACCATCGTCTTCCGTAACACATTATTTGGCATCTGGTTGTGGTGACTATTAGATAAATTAGGTAAAAATATTCATAATAAAATAAACAGTGAGGCTTCCTGTACTTTACTTATCAGTCACCACTACTTCAGTAATGGAGAAGTGTATTCGTTATTTATGTATCAAAACGATCACACAAACACTTGATTAAAAACGATTTTCACTACTTGCCGCCACAAACTGTCCATCCACAAGGCTCGTCATCATAGTTTGTTCACTATAATATACCCCATAAGACCGTTCACTTTCTTGCTGTCTGACGGTGCCCCATGCTGCTGGTCGACTGTGCCTTCACTAGTGCGTTTACAGGGATCGTCAGCTGTTGTGCAGTGTGGCTGACAAGCAGCCCTGTGTTTGTTTACATTCGACGGAAGAAAACTGTCAATAAAACTCGTAATAATAAACATACTACGGAATCAAAGTAAAACAATATTAAAATAAATATCTCAATGTAATGATTTGTGGAATGTTTATATGACGAACCCTGTAAACGCTCTAGTGAAGGGACTGTACCTTGAAGTAAGATTATCGGAAGACTTTAGTTCACCTTGAGATGTTTCTGTAGATCCTGCCTTGAGAACCATAATAAAATTTTATACAATCGTTCATGTGTCAATATTTCACGGCATTTTTCTTATCACTTCAATCTGTATATAAAATAAGGAGAAGTAATTTAATACTTTGACGATATTTAGCATATTTTAGTGTTTCAATTTTTTTCCTTTAATTGAGTGATTCCTGTGGACGTATTGTGACCTATGAATATGAATTTCTTAAACCATTTGACCTTTTAACACATCCCCGTCTATGAATACCACCATCTGTCTTCTTTCGTGGAAATTCCGGCTTCCAGTGATGTCAATTCTCCTGCCTGTCATCACTCTCCCGGCGGCGGAGGAGGAAGCACTGCTGTCCCACCATTTGTCTCTGGTCACAATTTTTCAGGCTGGTTCCGTCGTAATTAGCATGTTGTTAAGGGATTGTTGTCGCCCCCCGATCTCCCGCCCTTGTGTTGCTCCCATAAGGGTCTCAGCCTTTGCCCTGCCTTTACGCTTGTCCCTAATCCCTCGTCCCTAACCTCCGTCCATAATCCCTGCTCCCAATTCCTGACGCCAATCCCTGCCCTCAACCCTGCCCCTAATCCCCGTCCGCAATCCCGTCCCTAATCCCCATCCCTAATCCCCGTCGCTAATCCTGTCCCCAGTTCTGCCCTCGCCTTTTACATGAGCTTTATCCGTCACAATCTCTTTGGTCTTCATCCGTCACAATCATTAAGGTCATCCGTCACACTCACCTGAGCCTCATCCGTCACAACACCAAGTACTCTCATCCGTCATACAGATTGGACTTGTTCTGGTACAAGAACTGGCATTCTTCCTCGCTCTTTGTAGGTCCTCCCTCCCATTCCAGCCCTCCTCCTGCCTCGTTACCACAAAGACCTGACTCTCCTCCTCCTCACTCACACAGACAGGGCCCTCCTCCTCTCCTCCTCCTCCTGTCACTCACAAAGACCGGTCCTCCTCCTCCTCCTCCTCCCTCCGTCACAATAACGTGGCTGGATACAGCTGACGGTCGCCTGGTCTAATCACACAGGTGACTTATGGTGATATATGAGCGGGATTGTGAGGGGTTTACGGCCCACTACCCTCTGCGGGCCACGGTGGGGTGGTGCTCCTGCTGCTTCAGGTGGGGGGCCCTGTACCTACTCCCTCCTCCTCCAGATGGTTCCTTAGTCTTATTACACCCCACGACCCCCAACCCCCTCACAAACCACACACACACACACACAGAGTTTGAGCTTTTCCCATCTAGTTATTATTTATTTTATTTATATCGCTTATGTTATTTGTATATTATTTGTAATTCGAAACCCATTCCCCAATTATGTAATCTGTATATTTTCAGCCATCTGGCTGCCAAGCTCTTTCAATAAACCGTTAATTATTATTATATTTTCAATTTACACCACAACACACACACACACACACACACACACACACACACACACACACACACAGAGCGAGACACTGAAGGGGGGTTAAATACCTAAACATTAATAATTAAACTCAGGAGACCTTGGAGCGACCAGCCGTTACCTCCCTTCATCATACACGGCCTTCCTTCCCTCACTACCTCCTCTCCCATCCGGCCACCTTCCTCACTCACTCTCTCCCTCCCTCACTTTCTTTTTTTTTTTTTAGCACCTTCCTGTCCCCAGCTGGCCCCCAGCACCTCCCTTCCTGTTTCTAGCTGGCCCCTCAGCACCTCCTTCCCTGTCTCCAGCTGGCCTCAGCACTTCCTTCCCCTCCTCCACCTGGCCCTCTTCCGTCCCCAGCTGGCCCCCCAGCACCTTCTCTTCCCTGTCTCCAGCTGGCCCTCAGCATCTCCTTTCCCGTCTCCAACTGGCCCCTCAGCACTTCCTTCCTTCTCCACCTGGCCCTTCTGTCCCCAGCTGGCCCCCAGCACCTCCTTCCCTTCCCTTCCCCAGCTGGCCCCCAGCACCGTCAGACAGCATCTAATTAATATCCATAGCAGAGAATAATCAGCCGGGTGCCGGGCGCCCTGGCCAATCACTGGATTACCACACGTCTTGGCCCAGATATTGGCACTGCCTCGGCCTGGCCCAGTTGTGGGTGCCACTCACCTCCTGGCCAACTACTGCTTCAGTATCTCCTGATGCCCCTGTGTGGTACTGGAATGGGCAGAGATGTGTGTGTGTATTGGGGAGGTTGTATTATATTGTGTTAGAGACAGAGATGGTTAGGAATGTGTGTAAGGGTGATGGGAAAGACGTGAAGGGAGTGATGGGAAAGACGTGAAAAGGGGGGTGATGGAAGGAGACTTAAGATGGGCCACTGTCACCTGACCCGCCATCAGTCACTCCTTAATGATCTCTTCCTTCATCTTTCATTCTTAACTCGATAGTGTCAGAAGAGCAACTTGGGGACATATCTTACGCCTATATATTCAAGGCAGATGATTGAGGCTATTTGTAAAGGCAGATAAACGTTGGTCTCGGAGAGGAGAGGTCGCCGATGTCCAGAGTCTTGTCGTGACAGAATTCACACAATAGATTACAGACGAAGATGTGTTGAGGGGCGAGAGGAACAAGTGTTCATATCACACCAGATCTTTTCTTTTTGTAAGTGTATGAATATGAGATTGTGACGGAGACTATGAAGATAGTAACTAGTGGAGACGAGTTGAACTGGTAGGGACTGGTTGGAGCTGGTAGGGACTGGCTGGAACTGGTAGACTGGTTGGAGCTGGTAGGGACTGGTTGGAACTGGTAGGAACTGGATGGAGCTGGTCCGACTGGTTGGAGCTGGTAGGACTGGTTGAACTGGTAGGGACTGGTTGGAACTGGTAGGAACCCGGTTGGAGCTGGTAGGGACTGGTTGGAACTGGTAGGGACTGGTTGAACTGGTAGACTGGGCTGGAACTGGTAGGACTGGTGGAACTGGTAGGACTGGATGGATCTGGTAGGGACTGGTTGGAGCTGGTAGGGACTGGTTGGGATCAGGGACTGGTTGGGAACTGGTAGGGACTGGCTGGAACTGGTGGGACTGGCTGGAACCGGTAGGGACCGGTTGGAGCTGGTAGGGACTGGCTGGAGCTGGTAGGGACTGGTTGAACTGGTAGGACTGCTTAGAACTGACAGGGACTGCTTAGAACTGGTAGGGATTGGTTGGAACTGGTAGGGACTGGTTGGAACTGGTGTGGACTGGTTGGAATTGGTAGGGACTGGATGTGCTTGATCCAAACATTCATGCAGCGGTTATATACGAGTGTCACCAACCAGACAAAACCTGCTGGTGGTAATTATCATCTGAACCTCCATCTTCAGTGGTGTGAGGGCGCGAGAGATGCATTATTTATACAATATAACCAGCGTGACTCCCAGCCTGCCTCGACCCCCCTCCCCTGCCCCCTCCACCCCACATCCTGCATTAAGGGTCAAAGGCTTTATTTGCCATGAATTTACGTATAATATGAAGTTTTTAAGCACTCAAGGGACGAAGCTCAATAAGCTTTTCAGGCTGATGGAACTAGCTGTAATATGCAAATTTATTGGGGAACTAATACTGTACTGTAATAGGCAACAGCAGGAAGTCTTTAGCTGCATCATAGACGACGAAATGTTCATGGCGGTAACATTTTTTGGGGGGTCTTGTTAAGCCTAGGGTTTTTTTATTAAGTCCATGTGGTCTTATTAAGCCTAGGGTTTTTTATTAAGTCTTTGGGGTCTTAATAAGTCCATGGGGTCTTATTAAGTCTCTGGGGTCTTATTAAGTCCAGGGAAAGGTATTATTAAGTCTATGGGGTCTTATTGAGTCTTTTAGGTGTCTTATGGGGTCTTATTAAGTCCAGGAGGTATTATTAGGTCCATGGGTCTTATTAAGTCTATGGGGTCTTATTAAGTCCAGGGAAAGGTATTATTAAGTCCATGGGGTCTTATTAAGTCTCTGGGGTCTTATTAAGTCCAGGAAAGGTATTATTAAGTCCAGGGGATGTCTTTAAGTCCAGAGGGGTGTAAGGGAGTTCATGTTGAAGTAAACTGATATTTTAGGATAAATTTATATGATTTTTTCTGCGCTAGAAGTTGAAATAGGAGTTGACGGGGGCGTGGAGAGTGAGGGTTCCTGGCATCAACATTGTAGAGGGAGGGGTGAGGGGCGGGAGGGGCGGGAGGAGCGGGAAGGGGTGGGAGGGGCGGAGGAGCCACTGTTCATTGTCACCACAGATTACCCATACCATCCATCACTCCCCTTACTGTCCTTCAACCACTCACAGACTAACACACATTATCACACACACAAACTACACAGTAATACATATTATAGTTATTGCTATTATTACTATTATTAATATTATTATTAATAACACACACACAACGCCCTCACTAACCATCACACAAAATACATTAAAATTAACCCACGATTATAGCGGCGAAGTGAACAAAAAAAATTCTCAAATATTCTTCAGGAGGAAAAGACATTGAATCGTAGACTGAGACAAGACGGGAAGGAGAGGGTGTGTATATCCTGTCCACTGTTGTCGTGTTCTGGGTCTAGTGTTGTTATTGTTTGTGTTGCGTCTTTATTGTTTGTGTTGGTCTTTATTGTTGCGTCGAGGTCCTTCTTCATGGATTTGTTATTTGTACAGTGTGTGTGTGTGTGTGTGTGTGTGTGTGTGTGTGTGTGTGTGTGTGTGTGTGTGTGTGTGTGTGTGTGTGTGTGTGTGTGTGTTTTACTGTACATTATAGTAGATTCTTGATAAACTTATATTCTTCGGTCTTCATGCCTTCTTCATTATGTAAATTAGTGATACAATAAATTACCCTCATTGTTCTATAAATTCTTCTCATACTTTCGTTATTCTTATTTCGTTATTGTCTGTATACCGTAGTTATCCTCTCCCGTGTCTCTCCCTCTGTTTGGGCTAAGAATTCTCCCTGTATTATAAAAGGCGATAAGAACAATGTTACTTTTGACCTCCATGTGCTCCTTTGATGTGTAAATATATATATTTTTTCTCTCTTTGTTTTTTCACTCTGCATGATTATCGTAAATTAAAATTCCTTTGTCTTCACTGTGGCTCATTGTTACAGGAAAATGTATAATATTTCACGGGTCGTCTGTGTGTGTGGGTGTGTGTGAGGGGGTACTGTCTCTCTATTGGTGTGGGTGTGTGGGGTTGGTTCTCTATTGGTGTGTGTGTGGGGGTTGTCTCTCTATTGGTGTGGGTGTGTGTGGGGGTTGTCTCTATTGGTGTGTGGGTGTGGGGGGTTGTCTCTCTATTGGTGTGGGTGTGGGGGTTGTCTCTATTGGTGTGGGTGTGTGTGTGGGGGTTGTCTCTATTGGTGTGGGTGTGTGGGGTTGTCTCTCTATTGGTGTGTGTGGGTGTGTGGGGGTTGTCTCTATTGGTGTGGGTGTGTGGGGGTTGTCTCATTGGTGTGGGTGTGTGTGGGGGTTGTCTCTATTGGTGTGGGTGTGTGTGGGGGTTGTCTCTCTCTTGGTGTGGGTGTGGAGGGGGTGTTGTTTCCTATTGGTGTGGGTGTGTGTGGGGGTCTGCCCTATTGGTGTGGGTGTGTGGGGGTGTTGTCTCTCATTGGTGTGGGTGTGGGGTTGTCCTCTATTGGTGTAGATGGGGGGTTGTCTCTTGGTGGGTGTGTGTGGGTTGTCTCTCATGGTGTGGGGTGTGTGGGGTTGTCTCTCTTTGGTGTGGGTGTGTGGGGGGTTGTCTCTATTGGTGTGGGTGTGGGGGTTGTCTCTCTATTGGTGTGGGTGTGTGGGGTTGTCTCTATTGGTGTGGGTGTGTGGGGGTTGTCTCTCTCTGGTGTGGGTGTGGGGTTGTCTCTATTGGTGTGTGTGTGGGGGTTGTCTCTATTGGTGTGGGTGGTGTGTGGGGGTTGTCTCTCTATTGGTGTGGGTGTGTGGGGTTGTCTCTCATTGGTGTGGGTGTGTGTGTGTGGGGTTGTCTCTCTCTTGCTGGTGGGTGTGTGGGGGTTGTCTCTCTATTGGTGTGGGTGTGTGTGGGGGTTGTCTCTCTCTTGGTGTGGGTGGGTTGTCTTCTATTGGTGTGGGTGTGTGGGGGTGTTGTCTCCATTGGTGTGGGTGTGTGTGGGGGTTGTCTCTCTATTGGTGTGTGGGTGTGTGTGGGGGTTGTCTCTCTATTGGTGTGGGTGTGTGGGGGTTGTCTCTATTGGTGTGGGTGTGTGGGGGGTTGTCTCTATTGGTGTGGGTGTGTGGATACTGATAGGGTGTGTGGGGGTTGTCTCACTGGTGTGGGTGTGTGGGGGGTTGTCTCTCTCTATTGGTGTGGGTGTGGGGTTGTCTCTATTGGTGTGTGTGTGTGTGTGGGGGTTGTCTCTCAATTGGTGTGGGTGTGTGGGGGTTGTCTTTCTATTGGGGGGTTGTCTCTCTATTGGTGTGTGGGTGTGTGTGTGGGGTTGTCTCTCCTTGGTGTGGGTGTGTGTGGGGGTTGTCTCTATTTGGTGTGGTGTGTGGGTTGTCTCTATATTGGTGTGGGTTTGTGTGGGGTCTGTCCCACTATTGGTGTGGGTTTGTGTGGGGGTTGGTTCCACCATTGGTGTGGGTGTGTGGGGGGATTGTTTTTCATTGGTGTGTGGGTGTGTGGGGGTTGTCTCTATTGGTGTGGGTGTGTGTGGGGGGTTGTTTCCTCTTTGGGTGGGTGTGTGGGGGGTTGTCTCATTGGTGTGGGTGTGTGGGGGTTGTCTCTATTGGTGTGGGTGTGTGTGGGGGTTGTCTCTATTGGTGTGGGTGTGTGTGGGGGTTGTCTCTATTGGTGTGGGTGGGGGTTGTCCTATTGGTGTGTGTGGGGGCTTGTCTCTCTTGGTGTGTGTGGGGCTGTCTCTATTGGTGTGGGTGTGTGTGTGTGTTTTGTCAGGACGGTGTTTTTAATGTTGTATAAGCTGGTGTATGTGTATAAATGTTTTGTTGTGTAGAAGTGTTTGCTAGATCGCGCTTGAATCCACGTGCTTTTTGTGTGTGTGTGTGTGTGTGTAGATATATATATATTTGTCTTTTTATAAGTGCGTGTGAGTGTATGCACATGCAAGTGAGTATTTGTGTTCTCTCCTGTGTGTGTGTGTGTGTGTGTGAGGTGGAGGATGCATGCGTATTTGTAGGTGGTGGGGAGGCTGATGATATAGAGTAGTGTGTGTATGTGTGTGTATGTGTGTATGTGTTTTGAGGGTTTGAGGATGTGGGTGGTGGGTTGAAGAGTGTGGGTGGGCGGGTGATGGTGGGCGCAATACTTGCTTGGGGCGCATGTGTAAATTCCCAACTGTGTAAACTATTTTTATAATTTCTTGGGGAAACTTACCACACTGCTTCAACATCTTACACAAACTCAATCTTGGTTTTTTTTTGTACAATTTTAGAAACCACCAAAAGAAACCCTGACTGTTTTCTATTATTACTACACGAAGTTAAGCCACAGTTTCAATCCTAATTAGTGGGTTTTTATATCAGATTCTTAAAACTATTGAATTAATTAGCAATATATAATAGGTTTTTTTTATGAAATGGACGATGTTTAGCTTTCACGTGATATGGAAATAATGAAACTCAGCACGACGCACACACACACAACACACACACACACACACACACACACACACACACACACACACACACACACACACACACACACACACACACACACACACACACACACACACACGAGAGAGTCAAAAACTACGACAGGGAGACGAAGATTTAAGATACATCCCAATATGACGAAACTGAATCTGTTTACATAGTCATGGAGACAGAAGATGACAGATCCTCAACAATAACAGAAAGACGATAGAGAGAGAGAGAAAGAGAGAGAGAGAGAGAGAGAGAGAGAGAGAGAGAGAGAGAGAGAGAGAGAGCGAGTCAACACGAGGAAGATAGATACACAATGACTTTAGAACTAGTGAAAACGTAAAACACAGAGAGAGAGAGAGAGAGAGAGAGAGAGAGAGAGAGAGAGACCTCAAGTGTATGGTGATGTCACTGATTTACGGTCACTTCGTTAAACAAACCCTGATCACTTCCTTCGTGTCCGCCTGCCCGACACTTCTCTTGACAGCCGGGGAGTGGGTGGAGGGATGGCGAGCGAGGGGTGGGTGGAGGAATGACCAGCGAGGTGGTGGGTGGGAGGAATGACCACCGAGGGATGGGTGGGAGGAATGACCAGCGAGGGGTGGGTGGAGGAATGACCAGAGAGGGTGGGTGGGAGGGATGCGAGGGGTGGGGAGGAATGACCAGAGAGGGGTGGGTGGAGGGATGGCGAGCGAGGGGGTGGGTGGGAGGAATGACCAGCGAGGGGTGGGTGGAGGGATGGCGAGCGAGGGGTGGGTGGAGGAATGACCAGAGAGGGGTGGGTGGAGGATTGACCAGAGAGGGTGGGTGGAGGGATGACAAGCGAGGGGTGGGTGGAGGAATGACCAGAGAGGGGTGGGTGGAGGAATGACCAGAGAGGGTGGGTGGAGGGATGACGAGCGAGGGGTGGGTGGAGGAATGACCAGCGAGGAGTGGGGTGGAGGGATGGGCGAGCGAGGGGTGGGTGGAGGAATGACCAGAGAGGGGGTGGGTGGAGGATTGACCAGAGAGGGGTGGGTGGAGGGATGACAAGCGAGGGGTGGGTGGAGGAATGACCAGAGAGGGGTGGGGTGGAGGAATGACCAGAGAGGGGTGGGTGGAGGAATGACCAGAGAGGGGTGGTGGAGGAATGACCAGAGAGGGGTGGGTGGAGGGATGACGAGCGAGGGGTGGGTGGAGGAATGACCAGCGAGGGGTGGGTGGAGGAATGACCAGCGAGGAGTGGGTGGAGGGATGACGAGCGAGGGGTGGGGTGGAGGAATGACCAGCGAGGGGTGGGTGGAGGATGACCAGCGAGGAGTGGGTGGAGGGATGACAAGCGAGGGGTGGGTGGAGGAATGACTAGAGAGAGGTGGGTGGAGGAATGACCAGAGAGGGGTGGGTGGAGGAATGACCAGCTAGGGGTGGGTGGAGGAATGACCAGAGAGGTGGGTGGAGGAATGACCAGCTAGGGGTGGGTGGAGGAATGACCAGCGAGGGTGGGTGGAGGTGACCACAGGGATGAGTGGGAGGAATGACCAGCTAGGGGTGAGTGGAGGAATGACCAGCTAGGGATGAGTGGAGGAATGACCAGCTAGGAGGAGGGGATACAGCTGAGAGTGGACGACGTGTTGTGTCCCAGGAGGCGTGAGTGTGGCGGGAGGCGCCCTGAGTTACTGTAGTCTTTAAACTTCTCTTGACGGAGGAGGATGTCGCTTTACTGAGATATTTTAACGGGGATAAACTGGTAAACTCCTTGAGACAATAGACTCTACACATGTTACTACTTAAATACACTCACACACGACGCACGCACATATATACATACATACATACATACATACATACATATACATACATACACGTACGTTTGTATGTCACACTCCCAGGTAACAAATGTTTTCTTTATACTTGAATTCTACTCGTGGGAAAACCATCTGGAATATTTGGTTGGGATTTCTAGTGGACAGGATTTCTCGGTGTGTGTGTGTGTTGTGTGTGTGTGTGTGTGTGTGTGTGTGTGTGTGTGTGTGTGTGTGTGTGTGTGTGTGTGTGTGTGTGTGTGTGTGTGTGTGTGTGTGTGTGTGTGTGTGTGTGTGTGTGGATGATAACACACGCCGGGATATCTTTTATTGAGGCCCCAAGACTCGCTATGATCTCTAAATGGTTAGGTTAGGTTACGTTACGTTACGTTAGGTTACGTTGTTAGGGTTAGGTTTGGTCAAAATCATCTGCAAATATCCGATGAAATATTTTATCTGGGGAGCCAGAGAACAAGTACGGAGACCAAGTTACAGACAGGACAGGTTATAGACAGGACAGGTTACAGACAGACAGGGTTACAGACAGAACAGGTTCCAGACGAACAGGTTACAGACAGGACAGGTTACAGACAGGACAGGTTACAGACAGAACAGGTTACAGACAGAACAGGTTACAGACAGAACAGGTTGCAGACAGAACAGGTTACAGACAGGACAGGTTACAGACAGGACAGGTTACAGAAGCAGGTTACAGACAGAACAGGTTACAGATAGACAGACAGAACAGTTACAGACAGAACAGGTTACAGACAGAACAGGTTACAGACAGGACAGGTTACAGACAGAACAGGTTACAGACAGAACAGGTTACAAACAGGACAGGTTATAGACAGGACAGGTTACAGACAGGACAGGTTACAGACAGAACAGGTTTATAGACAGGACAGGTTACAGTGAGAACATATCAATAGCCAGACTATTGAGAAGTTGCCCAGGGAGTGTGTGAGGCGGCCGTGTCTAATAATTATAGCTGATGTAGCCAAATGCTTCTCAGACTTAGTTGTCAACACCAGACTGGCGGCGAGGAGGTGGGGAAGAAGAACTAGTTATCTATCATCCACAGGCTTATCTGGCTCTTTTTTTTCTCTCTCTCTCTCTCAGACAGGTACATCAGTTGAGTGAAGCCTAATTTGTCGACCAAACTGCTAGCGATACAAACGGGTTAAAAGCCACCTTTGTATGGGTTAAAAGCCACCTTTATGGGCAGCTGTTTAAAGGTCTCATGTATACAAACACTAGGGTGAAGATGGGGGAGGAGGAGGGTGGATGGGGAGGGGGTGAAAAGGAGGGAGGGGGGTGGAGCAGGAGGAGAGGGAGGTGGAGGAGGAAGGTAGGTGGAGGAAAGGTATGGAGTTGATGGAGGAGGATGGATGATGTGTGGATTTGACGGAGGGGAGATTGATGTAGGTGTGGTGGATATTGATGTAAGGATGATTGATATAGGCAAGGAGTTGGTGGTGGGTTGGTGGACGAAATAGTGGAATTGGTGGAAGAGAAGGAGGAGGGAGAGGGAGAGGAGGCAGCGGAGAAGGCGAAGGAGGAGGAAGAGGGAGGGGTGGGGAGAAGCAGACGAAGCAACGGAAGGGGAGGGAGGAAGCAGAGGGGAAGGAGGGAGAGGAGCGAAGAGGAAAAAACCAGACAGACACACGTATCCAAATAGACAAATCATCGTGGAATATATTAAGACATATGACTGTCAGAGAACCACAGCCTCCCTTGTTAGGCTCTCCTGTTATGACACGTTAATAGCCTCACTGAAAGGCGTAAAAATGGCCATGTAGATACTCCTCGGTCGTGCCCCCAGGAACAAATGGGAGTGGTGAAGTGTGTACGGGAGGAGAGTGGTGATGTGTGTACGGGAGGAGGAGAGTGGTGATGTGTGTACGGGAGAGAGTGGTGGTGATGTGTGTACGGGAGGAGAGTGGTGATGTGTGCGGGAGGAGAGTGGTGATGTGTGTACGGAGGAGAGTGGTGATGTGTGTACGGGAGGAGAGTGGTGATGTGTGTAATGGAGAGAGTGGTGATGTAGAACACTGTGACTTACATTTATACACCCACACATATGTAGAATGAGCGGGGAGAGGTGTGAAGACGGTCTGCGGGGAGGGAGGGAGGTGTGGAGACGGTCTGGGGAGGGGAGGCGTGAGGACGGTCGAGGAGATGGGTGCAATACCGAGAGACTCTGTAACAGTAACGAAGAAATAGAAGAGGAAGAGTAGGTAATGAATAAGGGCATAAGGACAGAGAAATGACAGGTAGGGAAGAGGAGGAAGATGATAAACTTAGTGGAAGAGAGAGAGAGAGAGGAGGAAGGTGTGTGTGTGTGTGTGTGTGTGTGTGTGTGTGTGTGTGTGTGTGTGTGTGTGTGTGTGTGTGTGTCCTGATACTTTCCCTGACGCTTCCTGACGCTCAGTTGTTTTCCGTTCGCTAACTTTCTCCTCCTCATTGGTTACTCAGATGTGACTGCAAAAGGCCAGGGTTTTATTACTGTTGCCGGACTCTTGACGCTTGTATTGGGTGGTGTTTACAAGCGTTTGGTGTTACTGAGACGCTTAAAGACAGATGTTTGATGGTGTATGTGATGGTGCTATGGCAAATGTGTATGTCTGTTACTCTTTCTTTCTCTCACTATCTCTAAAGACAGATGTTTGATGGTGTATGTGATGGTGTTATGGCAATGTGTATGTCTGTTACTCTTCTCTCACTCATCTCTTAAAAGACAGATGTTTGATGGTGTATGTGATGGTGCTATGGCAAATGTGTATGTCTGTTACTCTTTCTTTCTCTTCACTATCTTTTTTCCTATTCTCTCTAATCTTCTGTTTTCCTTTCTTATTCTTTCTCTTTCTTTTTTCGTTTTCTGTCGCCTCTTTTCATTCTTTTTTTCCTTCCGTCATTCTCTCTCTCTCTTTTTTTTATATATATATATATATAAATGTTTCTGTAAAAAAAAACTCGTTCACAATACTAGTAAAAGAGGATGACTAATCTGTTTAAAAGATTGTGGTGTTGAAAAAAAAATCTCCCTCCATTCACTTTTTTTTACATAACACAAAAAAAATAAAATATATGATGTAGAAAAAAGATAAATTGTTACTTTTATTTGTTATCTCGTAATGATTCGGTTATCTTAATCCCATAAATGCGTGTTATCGTCCTCAAAGAAATAGGTTATCGTAGTTAAAAGGCTAAAACTTATCGTACTCAATGGTCAGTGTACTCAGGGGATGGCTTAGTAATCAAGAGGTTAAACACGAACTGCAACCTCAAATTTTGGTGTGTGTGTGTGTGTGTGTGTGTGTGTGTGTGTGTGTGTGTGTGTGTGTGTGTGTGTGTGTGTGTGTGTGTGTGTGTGTGTGTGTGTGTGTGATAGCAAGACCGTGTATTGTGCTGCAAGGAGCTATCGTAATCCGTATCTAGTGTTTCAGGGGCTATGGTAATCTTACAGCAGACAGCATAATCTAACAGGACCGTATGTAGTTCCAGGTGGGCTATCGTACCTTTACTGAAACTTGTATGTAGTGTTCCAGGTGGGTTATCGTAATCTTCCAGCAGACAGGATAATCTTGCAGGTCAGGGGTAGGTGCAGGTTCCAGCTAATGAAAGTGTCGGTATCCAAGGCTCTCCCGCGCCTTCCGCCTCGCCTCTGACGCTCGCCAACTGGGTCTTGCCCCTCAACCCCGGCCGGAGATTTTGAGTAGTGATACTGCTGCCGGGTGTCTTGCTACTGCTATTATGGCGTCTTGCTACTTCTGCTATTGTGTGCTTCTGCTATTGGGGTGTCTTGCTACTGCTATTTGGCCTTGTTGCTACTGCTATTAGGGTGTCTTGCTACTTATTTGGACGTCTAGCTGCTACTGCTATTTGGACGTCTAGCTGCTACTGCTATTGGGGTGTCTTGCTACTACTATTTGGACGTCTAGCTGCTACTGCTATTAGGGTGTCTTGTTACTGCTATTAGGCGTCTTGCTACTACTGCTATTAGGCGTCTTGCTACTACTGCTATTGGGGTGTCTTGCTACTGCTATTTGGACGTCTAGCTGCTACTGTATTAGGGCGTCTTGCTACTGTATTTTTGGACGTCTAGCTGCTACTGCTATTGGGGTGTCTTAGCTACTGCTATTTGGACGTCTTGCTACTACTGCTATTAGGGTGTCTGCTATACTGCTATTTGACGTCTAGCTGCTACTGCTATTAGGCGTCTTGCTACTACTGCTATTGGGGTGTCTTGTTACTGCTATTTGGACGTCTAGCTGCTACTGCTATTTGGACGTCTAGCTGCTACTGCTATTAGGTGTCTTGCTACTGCTATTTGGGCGTCTAGCTGCTACTGCTATTAGGTGTCTTCCTACTACCACTACTACTACTATTATTATTATTGAGTGTCCTCTTACTACTATTGCTGTTACGGCTATTGACACACACTACTAGTAGTAGGACTATCTTGACTTACTACAGTCCCTAAAAAGAACATTAACACGGTGATATATTTCCTCCTATACGATGAACAATTGATGGATGTATAGAAGAGGAACAGAAGGAGAGAAGGATAGATAAAGTGCTGAATAAAGCTAAAATAAATAACTCAAGGCAAAAAGGATACAGGTAGAAGTGGGGTTGAGAAGTACAGCCCCTTCACTACTGCGTTTACAGGGGCTCGCCAGGTTTTTGTGGTAATGCAGCAGCGTTGTGTTTTTTTTTACGTTCGACAGAAGGAAACCTCGCAATTGTAAACATAATATGGAATCAAAGTAAAACAATATTAAAACAAATATCTCAATGATAATGATTTGTGGAATGTTTATATGACGAGCCCCTGTAAACGCAATTCAGTGAAGGGGACTGTACATTAAAATAACAGTGAAATTTAAATTACTGCTGGGAAAAATGGCATCCAGCCACGAGCTTTATACATCCATATGTCTCTCTTCCATGAACCATTTTCCGCCTTCTTCAGTATCTCTGATCACTTTTTCTACATTTCTTTTCAGTTATTCTCCTATTCCCTCCCATCCATCTTTCCATCCTCCTCCTCTCATTCTCCCGATTTCTCCATTCCACCACACTTGCTCTTTTTATCTCCCATCCTCTTCCCTTCTTTCTACTCCTCCCTCCCTCCTTCTACTCGGCGGGCTCTGAACCGTAATCTGTGGGTTTTCCTGTTTGTGCGAGCATTAGCCCTTCTTAGGAGAGGTTCTGGCCAGCGATTGTCTGCTGCTGTCCCAGGTTGCTCTCCTTTCTCGTCCATCCCACTCGTGTCCGTCCCCGTCTACGTCCATCTCCACCCCCAACCTAACCTACCCCATGCCCCTCGACCAACATTACCACCACTACCCACACAATGTTACCACTACCACCCCAACACTACAACTACTAACCCCACCACTCACCCAGAAAGCTAATTTTGTTACTGAATGTTCCATTGCGTTTTCATTTTCTTTGTCTTCAGTTGCCAAATAGAAGTTCCGTGTACAGTCGAAGAACTTCTCACAGCGTTGACTTGTGGTGAAGAAATATGACACAACGGACTAAGTTGATTTGACGACCCTACCGAGACAACAGGAGTTACAGTGTTCATTCTGAAATTCATTGATCATCCCAAGTACAGATAGTTTTTTTGAGTGACTGTACATGATATTGGTGTAAGGGGAGTGTATGAGTATGGTAGCGGGGGTGTTACCTTGGTTAGGTTAGGTTAGGTTAGGTCTTTAGCACTGTCTATACTACTCTCAGAGGGGCACCTTTTGGTATCTGTCTCGGGAGTGTGTCAGGATAATTGATTTTGATTTAAAGGTATTGACACATCTGGTACTGTCGTCGGGGAGCATTTGACACATCAGATAAACCATAGTTGAAGGGGTTTGTTGACACGCGAGGCAGTTGGTGGTCTTATTGAGATCTTGTGTGATGTGGGTGGGTGGGGTGGCACACCTGATGATGGTCGGTGTCAGGTCGCCTATTCATAAGTTGATTCTCGTGTTCAGAGTTATGTTGCTGTCAGTGATTCGCTACTTTCAGATCTTGACAATTAACACGGTCATTTTGCTTGTGATGGTGTTGTTGTGTGTGTGTTGGTGCAGGTGTGTGATGGTGTAGTGGTGTGTATGGTGCAGGTGTGTTGGTGCACAATACTAGTACTGTGGGAGTGGACATAGTTGTAGTGGGTGGCGGGGGTCGTGGAGTGGGTGACGGGGTCGTAGAGTGGGTGGCCGGGGTGTGGAGGGTGGTGTGGCGTTAAGGTCTAGCTGATGGCTGGGCCGGTGGTAGGAGGGAGGGAGGGGGAGGGAGAGGGCACATTATGGCCGGAAATTGAGGGTGGTTGAGGCCACATGGAAGTTCATTTAGAAGCTCTATCACACCTGACGACCGGACGTAGTGACTCACGAGGTTACCTGACGCACACCTCTCGTTAACTGTGCCCCACCTGACCGTCTAACACCTGGTCTTGAATTGATACACAGTCTCAAATGTTGTGTTTGTTTTAAGTTAGACAGTGGGCGAGACAGAAAGTAGTAGACCGTCAATACACCTGATGTTATTCTTGTAAAACGACAGGAAGCGCACCTTTCTCCCGGTCCCAGTCTCAGCCGCCTATTTTCCGCCGTCCTATACCACCACTACCTTTTCTCCTTCCTCCTTCTCTACGTCCCCAGCCGCTCCCACGAGTTCGTAACAGCCGGTGTTGGCCAGCTGCCAGGAAGCGGGAGGAGCGCGGGGAGGTGTGTGTGTGTGTGTGTGTGTGTGTGTGTGTGAGAGGGGGGGCTGCCACCACACCCACGCCTAATGCTATCCCCACACCCCTACCTTTGCTATTACTACTGCCACACCCCTGCCTTCTCCCCACTGCTACTCCTCACCCCTAGCCTGCTACTGTTACCCCATCTATCCCAACCTCTAAATCCGTACTCACTCCCTACTACCCTACTACTATGCTACTACTACTACTACTACTACTACTACTACTACTATACTACTACTACTACTACTACTACTACTACTACTACTTCTATACCCTCGTTGATGCTTCTGCTTCTATTACCGGATCTTAATAAACAGGAAAATCTCTCTCTCAACTTTATCACCAGCCAGCTCAGTTCCTTCCGTGAATAGTGTGAAGGGAGGATGGGGGGTCCCATTACTATGGAGCTACTGATTCCTTACCATCTACCGCTATTTCTGGAGCTAATGCTGATAATTTACGGATTTCTTCTATTTTTCCAGCTATTTCTATTATTTCACTTTTGGCGATCTTTTGCGTGTGGTAGAGCTGGCTTGGTGGTTGTTGCTGTGAATGGCTTTTATATTATATTTCTGTTTTTTTCCTTTGAGGGTTTTCATAAGCTGGTTATAATGAGGTTATGTTTATACTGCTTGTGTTGTTGAGGTCTATTCGTGGTGATGATAGTGGTGGTGATAGTGGTGATAGTGGTACTGGTGGTGGTGGTGGTGGTGGTCATAGGTACTAGTGGTGGTGGTGATGATGTAGTGGTGATAATGATGATGCTAGTGGTCATAGTGTGTTAGTTGTGATGATGATGTTAGTGGTCATAGTGATGGTGTTAGTGGTGATAGTGATGGTGTTAGTGGTGATAGTGATGGTGTTAGTGGTGATAGTGATGATGCTAGTGGTGATAGTGATGGTGTTAGTGGTGATAGTGATGGTGTTAGTGGTGATAGTGATGATGCTAGTGGTGATAGTGATGGTGTAGTGGTCATAGTGATGGTGTTAGTGGTGATAGTGATGGTGTTAGTGGTGATAGTGATGATGCTAGTGGTGATAGTGATGGTGTTAGTGGTCATAGTGGATGGTGTTAGTGGCTCGTTACTGTTCTTAAGGATAATGATTTATATAATTTAACTATCATATTTTTTTCATAATTATAATTTATAATACAAAATTACAACAAATTTTAGGAATTATAAAAACTCAGTGGTGTAAAATGTATCGGGATGATGATGATGATGATGATGATGATGATGATGATGAAGGCCAACAGAATCATTGCATCAGCCAGTTGCAACAATCATGACATTTCAGAATTTAATCTCTTTAAGCCTTGTTAGTTACTGAATTATGTTTATTTTTATTTTTTATTGTTTCTCTTTAGTGTTCAATTGTGTATTAAATTATTATTATTTTTTAACCTGACTTGATTATATCTTTATTTAATTGTGTACCAGACTTCATTCACACACACTACTTCCTCTCTTCTTCTCTCTCTACACCTTTCACTACTTCCTCTCTTCTTCTCTTCTCTACACCTTCCTACTTCCTCTCTTCTCTCTCTACACCTTTCACTACTTCCCTCTCTTTCTTCTCTCACACCTTTCACTACTTCCTCTCTTCTTCTCTCTCTACACCTTCCTACTTCTCTCTTCTCTTTCTACCCTTTCACTCACTTCCTCTCTTTCTTTCTCTCTCCCCTTCACTACTTCCTCTCTTCTCCCTCTACACCTTTCACTACTTCCTCTCTTCTTTCTCTCTACCTTTCACTACTTCCCTCTTCTCTTTCCACACCTTTCACTACTTCCTCTTCTTCTCTCTCAACACCTTTCACTCTTCCCTCTCTCTTCTCCTCTACACCTTTCACTACTTCCTCTCTTCTTCTTCTCTCTTCCTATTCTTTTCTTCTCTCTCTACACCTTTCCTACTTCCCTCTTTCTCTACACTTTCCTACTTCTCTTTCTTCTCTCTCTCTCTACCTTTCATTACTTCCTCTTTCTTCTCCTCTACCTTTCACTACTTCCTCTCTTTCTTCTCCTCACACCTTTCCTACTTCCTCTCTTTTTTTTCACTCTTCCTCTCTTCTCTGTCTACACCTTTCACTACTTCTTCTCTTCTTCTCTCTCTCTCAACACCTTTCACTACTTCCTCTCTTCTCCTCCTACACCTTTCACTACTTCCTCTCTTCTCTCTCTACACTTCACTACTTCCTCTTCTTCTCTCTACACCTTTCACTACTTCCTCTCTTCTTCTCTCTCTACCTTTCACTACTTCCTCTCTTCCTTCTCTCTCTACACCTTTCACTACTTCCTCTCTTCTTCTCTCTCTACACCTTTCCTCCTTCCTCTCTTCTTCTCTCTCTACACCTTTCACTACTTCCTCTCTTCTTCTCTCTCTACCTTTCACTACTTCCTCTCTTCTTCTCTCTACCTTCCTACTTCTCTCTTCTCTCTCTACACCTTTCACTACTTCCTCTCTTCTTCTCTCTACCTTTCACTACTTCCTCTCTTCTTCTCTCTCACACCTTCACTACTTCCTCTCTTCTCTCTCCACCTTTCTACTTCCTCTCTTCTTCTCTCTCCTTTCACTACTTCTCTCTTCTCCTCCAACACCTTTCACTACTTCCTCTCCTTCTCTCTCTACACCTTTCACTACTTCCTCTCTTCCTCTCCTCTACACCTTTCCTACTTCCTCTCTTCTCCTCAACACCTTTCACTACTTCCTCTCTTCTTCTCTCTCTACACCTTTCACTACTTCCTCTCTTCTTCCTCTCTCTACCTTTCACTACTTCTCTCATCTTCTCTCTCTACACCTTTCCTACTTCCTCTTCTTCTCTCTCCAACACCTTTTCACTACTTCCTCTCTTCTTCTCTCTCTACACCTTTCACTACTTCCTCTCTTCTTCTCTCTCTACCTTTCACTACTTCCTCTCTTCTTCTCTCTCAACACCTTTCCTCTTCACTCCTTCCTTCTCTCCACCTTTCCTACTTCTCTCTTCTCTCTCTCACCTTTCACTACTTCCTCTCTTCTTCTCTCCTACCTTTCACTACTTCCTCTCTTCTTTCTCTCTCTACACCTTTCACTACTTCCTCTCTTCCTCTCTCTCTACCTTTCCTACTTCCTCTCTTCTTCTCCTCTACACCTTTCACTACTTCCTCTCTTCTTCTCTCTCTACACCTTTCACTACTTCCTCTCTTCTTCTCTCTCTACACCTTTCACCTTCTCTCTTCTTCTCTCTACACCTTTCACTACTTCCTCTTCTTCTCCTCTACACCTTTCACTACTTCCTCTCTTCTTCTCTCTCTACACCTTTCACTACTTCCTCTCTTCTTCTCTCTCTACACCTTTCACTACTTCCTCTCTTCTTCTCTCTCTACACCTTTCACTACTTCCTCTCTTCTTCTCTCTCTACACCTTTCACTACTTCCTCTCTTCTTCTCTCTCTACACCTTTCACTACTTCCTCTCTTCTTCTCCTCTACACCTTTCACTACTTTCTCTCTTCTTCTCTCTCTACACTTCTTCTCTTCTTCTCTCTCTACACCTTTCACTACTTCCTCTCTTCTTCTCTCTCTACCTTTTCACTACTTCCTCTCTTCTTCTCTCTCTCCTTTCACTACTTCCTCTCTTCTCTCTCTACACCTTTCACTACTTCCTCTCTTCTTCTCTCTCTACACCTTTCACTACTTCCTCTCTTCTTCTCTCTCTACACCTTTTCACTACTTCCTCTCTTCTTCTCTCTCTACACCTTTCCTCTTCCTCTCTTCTTCTCTCTCTACACCTTTCACTACTTCCTCTCTTCTTCTCTCTCTACACCTTTCACTACTTCCTCTCTTCTTCTCTCTCTACACCTTTCCCTTCACCTCCTCTTCTTCTCTCTCTACACCTTTCACTACTTCCTCTCTTCCTCTCTCTCTACACCTTTCCTACTTCCTCTCTTCTTCTCTCTCTACACCTTTCTTCCTCTCTTCTTCTCTCTCTACACCTTTCATTACTTCTCTCTTCTTCTCTCTCTACACCTTTCACTACTTCCTCTCTTCCTCTCTCTACACCTTTCACTACTTCCTCTCTTCTCCTCTACACCTTTCACTACTTCCTCTCTTCTCCTCTACCTTTCACTACTTCCTCTCTTCTTCTCTCTCTACACCTTTCTTCCTCTCTTCTCCTCTCTCTACACCTTTCACTACTTCCTCTCTTCTTCTCTCTCTAACCTTTCACTACTCCTCTCTTCTCCTCTACACCTTTCACTACTTCCTCTCTTCTTCTCTCTCTACACCTTTCACTACTTCCTCTCTTCTTCTCTCTCTACACCTTTCACTACTTCCTCTCTTCTCTCTCTCTACACCTTTCACTACTTCCTCTCTTCTTCTCTCTCTACACCTTTCACCTACTTCCTCTCTTTCTCCTACACCTTTCACTACTTCCTCTTCTTCTCCTCTACACCTTTCACTACTTCCTCTCTTCTTCTCTCTCTACCTTTCCACTACTTCCTCTCTTCTTCTCTCTACCTTTCACTACTTCCCTCTCTTCTTCTCTCTCTACACCTTTCACTACTTCCTCTCTTCTTCTCTCTACACCTTTCCTACTTCTCTCTTCTTCTCTCTCTACACCTTTCCTACTTCCTCTCTTCTTCTCTCTCTACACCTTTCACTACTTCCTCTCTTCTTCTCTCTCTACACCTTTCCTACTTCCTCTCTTCTTCTCTCTCTACACCTTTCACTACTTCCTCTCTTCTTCTCTCTCTACACCTTTCACTACTTCCTCTCTTCTCCTCTACACCTTTCACTACTTCTCTCTTCTTCTCTCTCTACACCTTTCCTACTTCCTCTCTTCTTCTCTCTCTACCTTTCACTACTTCCTCTCTTCTTCTCTCTCTACCTTTCACTACCTCCTCTCTTCTCTCTCTCTACACCTTTCACTACTTCCTCTCTTCTTCTCTCTCTCTACCTTTCACTTCTTCTCTCTTCTTCTCTCTCTACACCTTTCCTACTTCCTCTCTTCTCTCTACACCTTTCACTACTTCCTCTCTTCTCCTCTACACCTTTCACTACTTCCTCTCTTCTCTCTCTCTACACCTTTCACTACTTCTCTCTCTTCTTCTCTCTCTACCCTTTCACTTCCTCTCTTCTCCTCTACACCTTTCACTACTTCTCTCTTCTTCCTCTCTCTACACCTTTCTTTTACTTCCTCTCTTTCTTCTCTCTCTGCCTTTCACTACTTCCTCTCTTCTTCTCTCTACCTTTCACTTTCCTCTCTTCTTCTCCTCTCTCCCTTTCACTACTTCCTCTCTTCTTCTCTTTCTACACCTTTCACAACTTCCTCTCTTCTTCTTTCTCTACCTTTCACTACTTCCTCTCTTCTGGTTATACAGTCACTAGACATTATGCTAGCTTATACACACACAGTAGAGAAGTAAAGTTCCATTGTGTGTATAGTTTAACGTTAAAGTCGCCAGTGTATGTGTATAGTTCAGCAGGAAAGTATTTAGTGTGTATAGTTCAGCAGGAAAGTATTTAGTGTGTGTATAGTTCAGCAGGAAAGTATTTGGTGTGTATAGTTCAGCAGGAAAGTATTTGGTGTGTATAGTTCAGCAGGAAAGTATTTGGTGTGTGTATAGTTCAGCAGGAAAGTATTTAGTGTGTGTAGTTCCTGAGGAAAGTATTTAGTGTGTGTATAGTTCAGCAGGAAAGTATTTAGTGTGTATATAGTTCCAGGAGAAGTATTTAGTGTGTGTAGTTCAGCAGGAAAGTATTTGGTGTTATTGTAGTTCAGCAGAAAGTATTTAGTGTGTATAGTTCAGCAGGAAAGTATTTAGTGTGTATAGTTCAGCAGGAAAGTATTTGGTGTGTGTAGAGTTCAGCAGGAAAGGTATTTGGTGTATAGTTCAGCAGGAAAGTATTTAGTGTGTATAGTTCAGCAGGAAAGTATTTAGTGTGTGTATAGTTCAGCAGGAGAAAGTATTTGGTGTGTATAGTTCAGCAGGAAAGTATTTAGTGTGTGTAGTTCAGCAGAAAGTATTTAGTGTGTATAGTTCAGCAGGAAAGTATTTGGTGTGTATGGTTCAGCAGGAAAGTATTTAGTGTGTGTAGTTCAGCAGGAAAGTATTTAGTGTGTATGTTCAGCAAGGTATTTAGTGTGTGTATGTTCAGCAGGAAAGTATTGGTGTGTATAGTTCAGCAGGAGAAGTGTTTAGTGTGTGTAGTTCAGCAGGAAAGTATTTGGTGTGTGTATAGTTTAGGAAAGTATTTAGTGTGTGTATAGTTCATGGGAAAGTATTTAGTGTGTGCATAGTTCAGCAGGAAAGTATTTGGTGTGTGTATAGTTCAGCAGGAAAGTATTTGAGTGTGTGTAGTTCAGCAGGAAAGTATTTAGTGTGTGTATAGTTTAGCAGAAAGTATTTAGTGTGTGTAGTTCAGCAGGAAAGTAAGTGTGTGTATAGTTCAGCAGGAAAGTATTTGAGTGTGTGCATAGTTCAGCAAGTATTTGGTGTGTAGTTCAGCGGAAATATTTAGTGTGTGTAGTTCAGCAGGAAAGTATATAGTGCGTGTATAGTTCAGCAGGAAATATTTAGTGTGTGTGTTCAGCAGGAAAGTATTTGGTGTGTGTAGTCAGCAGAGAAAATATATAGTCTGTGTATAGTTCAATAGGAAAGTATTTAGTGTGTAGTTCAGAGGAAAGTATTTAGTGGTAGTTCAGCAGGAAAGTATTTAGTGTGTGTGTGTAGTTTAGCAGGAAAGTATTTGGTGTGTATAGTTCAGCAGGAAAGTATTTGGTGTGTTAGTTCAGGGAAAGTATTAAGTGTGTGTATAGTTCAGCAGGAAAGTATTTAGTGTGTGCATAGTTCAGCAGGAAAGTATTTGGTGTGTGTAGTTCAGCAGGAAAGTATTTGGTGTGTAGTTCAGAGGAAAGTATTTAGTGTGTGTATAGTTCAGCAGGAAAGTATTTAGTGTATGTAGTTCAGCAGGAAAGTATTTGGTGTGTAGTCAGCAGGAAATATATAGTCTGTGTATAGTTCAACAGGGAAAGTATTTGGTGTGTAGTTCAGCAGGAAAGTATTTAGTGTGAGTAGTTCAGCAGGAAAGTAGTTAGTGTGTGTAGTTCAGCAGGAAAGTAGTTAGTGTATATAGTCCAGCAGGAAAGTATTTAGTGTGTGTATAGTTCAGCAGGAAAGTATTTATTTGTGTATAGTTCATGGGAAAGTATTTAGTGTGTGTATAGTTCAGCAGGAAAGTATTTAGTGTGTAGTCCAGCAGGGAAAATATTTAGTGTGTATAGTTCAGCAGGAAAGTATTTGTGTGTGTAGTTCAGCAGGAAAGTATTTAGTGTGTGTAGTTCAGCAGGAAAGTAGTTGTGTATGTAGTTCAGCAGGAAAGTATTTGAGTGTGTGTATAGTTCCAGGAAAGTATTTAGTGTGTGTAGTTCAGCAGAAAGTATTTAGTGTGTAGAGTTCAGCAGAAAGTATTTGGTGTGTGTGAGAGGAGTTTTGTTTTGGTTCAGAGGAAAGTATTTGAGTGTGTATAGGTCTGCAGGAAAGTATTTAGTGTGTGTAGTTCAGCAGCATTTCATGTGTATAGTTCAGCAGGAAAGTATTTAGTGTGTGTAGTCTTCAGCAGGAAAGTATTTAGTGTGTATATAGTTCAGCAGGAAAGCATTTAGTGTGTGTATATTCAGCAGGAGTATTTAGTGTGTGTATAGTTCAGCAGGAAAGTATTTAGTGTGTGTATAGTTCAGCAGGAAAGTAGTTAGTGTGTATAGGTCTAAAGCAGGAAAACTATTTAGTGTGTGTATAGTTCAGCAGGAAAAGAAGTTAGGCAAGTGTGTATAGTTCAGAGGAAACTATTTAGTGTGTAATGTTCCAGGAAAGTATTTAGTGTGTGTAGTTCAGCAGGAAAGTATTTCATGTGTATAGTTCAGTTAGTGTATGTAGTCCAGCAGGAAAGTATTTAGTGTGTGTATAGTTCAGCAGGAAAGTATATAGTGTGTGTATAGTTCAGCAGGAAAGTATTTAGTATGTGTAGTTCAGCAGGAAAGTAGTTAGTGTGTGTAGTTCAGCAGGAAAGTAGTTAGTGTATGTAGTCCAGCAGGAAAGTATTTAGTGTGTGTAGTTCAGCAGGAAAGTATTTAGTGTGTGTAGTTCAGCAGGAAAGTAGTTAGTGTGTGTAGTTCAGCAGGAAAGTAGTTAGTGTGTGTAGTTCAGCAGGAAAGTAGTTAGTGTATGTAGTCCAGCAGGAAAGTATTTAGTGTGTGTATAGTTCAGCAGGAAAGTATATAGTGTGTGTATAGTTCAACAGGAAAGTATTTAGTGTGTGTAGTTCAGCAGTAAAGTATTTAGTGTGTGTAGTTCAGCAGGAAAGTAGTTAGTGTGTGTAGTTCAGCAGGAAAGTATTTAGTGTGTATAGTTCAGCAGGAAAGTATTTAGTGTGTGTAGTTCAGCAGGAAAGTATTTAGTGTGTATAGTTCAGCAGGAAAGTATTTAGTGTACTCTATTTTTTTAGCTTCATACATCCCATATAGTTTTTAGCTCCATACATCCCATATAGTTTTTAGCTCCATACATCCAATTTATTTTTTTAGCTCCATACATTCTGTCAATATTGTGTCAGCGGTTCTATATTTTGACCACCTATATATAGATATGACTGAGCTATAAAACCGGAATACATTGTCAACAGTTTACAGTTAAATCCGGCAGTTACGTAATGTTTATTGATCCTATTTACAGTGTGGAGCATTTCGTGCGCTGGTTTTAGTTTGCTTTCTGTCTGCTCTCTCTCGCCCCGTTCGCCAGGCCATGGTAATAGACAATGGGGGAATTTACATTATTGTTTATGGATATATTTTATGAATTATTTTGTGGGTGGGAAAATTTGCATGGGATTAAAAGTGAATTTACATTTATAATGATGGAGTGTGTAGAGAAAACCCGGTGGTGGGGTGTGACTGTGTGATGTCTACTGCTTGTACCTCCTTCTTCCTTCTTCCTCCTGCTACTCCTCTTCTCCTGCTCCTCTTCCTCCTCTTCTCCATCTTCTTCCTCTTCCGCTTCTTCTTCATCTTCTTCCTCTTCTTTCTCCTCCTCTTCTTCCTCTTCCATCTCCTCTTCCTCTACTTCCTCCTCCTCCTCCTCTTCCTCCTCTTCCTCCCCTCTTCCTCATCCTCCTCCTCCTCCTCCTCCTCTTTGGGCACAGGCCAGATTGTGTCATGCCTCGATCATTTTTTCATCCGTTTTTACCGCGGAGGATCACGGGGTCGGGGGGTGGTGCAGGTCGACCATTGTTAATAAATGGTAAGCGGTGCCCCTGAAGGACTCCTCCTGGGGGTCTGTGTGTCCGTCGTGAGGGGCACGTCTCAGGGGTGGGGGGGGGGAGGTTCATAAGGTCTTGTTCTCTTTATTCTTACTGTTTTTTTATTCTTCAGTCTTAAGATTTCTCCTCTTCCTCTCTGTCTTTTAAATTCTTCTTCTTCCCTTCTTTCTCCTTCTTCCTTCCTCCCCCCTCCACATCTCCCCCTCCCACCTCTCCCTTCCCTCTTCCCCCTTCCTTATCCTATATCCGGGGTGCAGTTCACTTAACACCCTCCTTTATCGTACTTATCACTTGGTCTTTATACCAGGAGTTGGCTAGGTTCCTCGACCCTCTACCTGAAGATGTGGTTAGGGTTACGGTGGGTCTGAGGGGGTCGGAGTGTGGGTAGAGGAAGTATGGGGGAGGTGGGGAGTTGGAGGGGTGGGGGAGAGAGGGGGTGGGGAGGGTGGGGGGGGTGGGGTGGTGGCCACTTTGATACGTCTGTGTGTTGACCTGTATACCCTCCTCCTCCTCCTCCTCCTCTTTCTTCCCTCTCTTTTATCTTGCTCATTTTTCTTCTTCCTTCTCCTCCTCTTTTCTCTTCCTCCTCCTCCTCCTTTTTCTTTTTCTCTTCCTTCTCTTTTATCTAGCTCATTTTTCTTCTTCCTTCTCCTCCTCTTATCTCTTCCTCCTCCTTCGTTCTCTTCCTCCTCCTGGGTGGGGGTGTGTGGTACAGGCGGTGGTTGTGGCTCTTATAACGTATTATGATTTTTGTCCTCGCTGGTAAAATCTGTCAAACACAAAACCTTTTTATTTGTGTACACAGCTCGCGTAAAGTGAGGCTTTTGGATGCTTCCCCTTAAACTGCAGCAAATTATTCCCATCAGACAGTGTGTAAAGCAGTTTTTCAGATAGACAGACAGACAGACAGACACTGTGTTGTTGTACTGTTATAGAGATCGTGCGTCATGTCGCTCCCCAATGGGTTAGGTGTTATTAATGGGTTAGGTGTTATTAATATTGGTATTGTTGTTATAACTTTTGGTGTTGTTTTAATTTGTTATAATAGGTTTAATATATTGTAGTAGGTCTAATATGCTGTCATGGGTCGATTGTTGTGTTTTAATAGGTCGATTATGTTGTTATAGGTTGTAATAAGTCTAATATAGTTGTTGGTATACACCCTGGCCGCCATCACTCACAGCCTCATGACCGTCGGTGTTGTGGATGCATTGTCTTCTCTGTTTGTCTCCGCCCCACCGCCCACATCCTCCGTGTTGACCCGAGCGAGAGGAGATTGGAATTTTTCCCTGAGACATAAAGCCACGAAGGAACGGAAGTAGCGCGTCGGCTCTCCGTTCCCTCGTTCTTTTAAGGAGTGAACGTGAAGATTTGGTCTGGCGGCGGCAAGGTTGTTTCTCTTTGAGGTTGTGTTGCCAGGGAGAATACGGGGCAGAGGTAATCTAGGAGTGTTATTAGTGTAGGGGGGAGGGAGGGAAGGGTAGGAGGGAGAGGGGGGAAGAGGGTAAGGGAGGGAGGGAGGATTAATGAATGTATGTTTGTGAGTCAAGTGTCGCTTTCTTAGTTTGGGTGGTGGTGGTGGTGGTGGTGGTGGTGATGGTAGTGGTGGTCGTGGTGGTGATGGTGGTGGTGGTGGTGTGGTGATGGTGGTAGTGGTGGTGAGGTGGTGATATGCTATATATATGTCCATCCATGGCTATAAGTATACATCCATATATATCCATGATTCATGATTAACGTAATCAAGTATATATCCATGCTATACATATGATCATATAAATCCATATATATATGATCTATCCGTTGCTATACAATCCATATGATCTTGCTAAGGCTATATTAGCTATACATGATTCATACAACCATATATAAGGTAATGATTTCATCTGCTATTTGCTAAGAATCCATATGATCTATATATATGTTATTATGGCTATGCTATTATTATACATGATCTGACTTGCTATCCATACATCCATATAAGGTTATGCTACATGACTTGTTATTAAGGTTATCTGCTATGGGTTATTAATCCATGTTATGACTTGCTATGTTGCTATATGCTAAGGTTTAACGCATATGACTTGCTATGACTTGCTATATATATGTTATGATGAGATAATGGTGGTTGTGGTGCTGTTGGAGATAGAGATAGTGGTGGTAGGGATAGTGGTGGTGGTAAAGATACAGATAGTGGTGGAGATAGTGCAGGTGAAGGAGGTTGTTTTGGGTACACCTCCTGATATATCCACCTTAACAATATGTTTTTTTTCCCTTCTTAAAACCACACAAAAAAAACATCCCTGATCATACCTCTTCAAGACCTCCCTCCACCACATCTATCCCCAAGACCTAAAGGACATCAGACGTCAACATCCGGTCTCTTTCAGTCTCCCATCCCCCTCAAATTGATCTGTTTATGCATTACTAAAGGAGGGAGAAATATATGTAAACCTCCGTCCCTATTTTTACGACCATGTTCAAAAAAGTCTCCTTCCTATTTTATGAACGATTTTATTACAGATTAAATGACTTTGTGAAAGGTATATAAATTCCCCCCCCCCTAACCCCCCCTCTTTCTCCTCTTGTTTACCTTCCTCTGTATCTAATGTGTTTGTTTACTCCCGCAGGTATCGTAAGAGTCGAGCAGCGCAGTGAGTACCAGAGGATCAGGGCCATACAGGGAGACCAGCCGAGGGAGAGGTAGGGGGAAGGTCGCTCGGTCGCTCACTAGTAAGGCGAGCGACCACGTACACACACACACACATACACACACAAGTAGGTCACGATAATTATAGAAGAAGGAAGATATTCAACCAGAAGACACAAAGGAGGAAGTCTAGATAATTGTTAGGTTATATGAGAGTAATAATAACACAAGAGGTGGTATAATTTAATGAAAGAACAGGTGATAGGTGATAGGTAAGAGAATACTCAAAGACCACGATGTAATATTTGTCTTAGGGGAGTTATGTTAAGGTAAGGGTAATGAGATAGGTGGTAGTAATATTAAAACAACAGGTAATAATAATTAATAATTTCAAGGCAACAGGTAATATTAAGGTAATTTTAAGGCAAAGGGTAATATTAAGGCAACAGGTAATAACAAGTAATATCACGGTAGAAAGTACTGTGAGAGTAAGAAGTTATTTCAAGGATTAAGAGAAGGTTTTTTTCTAGTACTGTATATTGTAAGAGTTTCACATTAGCATATACTGTAAGTGAGATGTCAACTCAGTGAAGTGTACCTTACGTAACAACAGCTAAGCAAGATGTCCGTGTGAGTGTGTGGTGGTGGACGTAACTTGAAAGGGGCGTGGAGAAGGTAGGGTTTGGTAGAGAGAAAGAGAGAGAGAGAGACAGACTTCGTTATCCAGAGTCTTTGTCATCTAAAGAGACTTCGTTATCTACTGTAGAGAGAGAGAGAGAGAGAGAGAATTTCGTTACCATGTTACGCGAAGTCTTATGTGGCGTTGTGTGTTAAGTGGTCAGGTTATCATAGTGGCCAGATATATGGTGATGTTGTGGTAGGTTGAGTGGATACTGCACTCATCTCCCGTCCTAAGAGTCCCTGGTTTGCGACTGGGGCCCCTTAGTCTATCCAGCTGGGAATGAGTGCCTAGGAACATAAAAACATAAGAATGGAGGAAGCTGCAGCGGGCCTATTGGCAGTCCCATATACAATCAACCCCTATCGCTCCATCCAACCTATGTTTGAAGCTATCCAGCATATTCGAGTTAATGATGATGTTTGGTAACTTGTTCCAGTCATCCACCACTCTATTTCCAAACCAGTGTTTACCTATTTCGCGCCTAAATCCAAATTTGTCTAATTTCAAACCATTGATAAGAGTTCGCTCCTGGTTGGATAGTTTGAGTACCTTTGTTATATGACCTTTGTTTAGGGAAAGTGCGAGCTTCATGTTGATGTACGAGCCTCATGTTGACGTACGAGCCTCATGTTGACGTACGAGCCTCATGTTGACGTACGAGCCTCATGTTGATGTACGAGCCTCATGTTGATGTACGAGCCTCATGTTGACGTACGAGCCTCATGTTGACGTACGAGCCTCATGTTGATGTACGAGCCTCATGTTGATGTACGAGCCTCATGTTGATGTACGAGCCTCATGTTGACGTACGAGCCTCATGTTGACGTACGAGCCTCATGTTGGGGCTGATACATGGAGCCCTGAGCCTGCCTTTGGGGAATTTTCCGACGTACAACAGTTCGTTTCAGTCGCTCTTTATCTTGACAAATGGCTCCTACCTCCTCCCCCCCCCTCCTCCAGGCATCTCTCCTCCTCTTCCCCTTCTCTCCTCCTTTACTTTCTCTTTGTATCACCTTATCCTCTTTCTCTTCTTCCTCTCTCTGTTTATCCATTCCTACTCTCCTACCTTCCTCCTCCTCTGTTCTTCTCTCTTTAACTACTACATCTCTTCCCCTCTCCCTTCTCCTTCTTCTCTGCCTTCCCCACTTCCTTCTCCTCTCGGGGTATAAGACACAAGAGCACAAATTCTTTACCTTTTTCACCCTCTTCCCATTCTAGGATCTAATCTCACAATAGACATTACTCTCTCTCATCTTACTGTAATCTTCCTCTCATGACCTCCATCTACTGCCATACATCAGCCTCTTCGTTACCTATAAAACTTAGGCAGCGGCTCCACGATTCTCAACTCTCATTGAATTTATATATCGGCGACCCCGGGTTTTGTGTGTCTTTGGTGAGGTGATGGGGGCGGGGGTGAAGGGGGAGGTGATGGGTGGGGGGGCATGGGGAGAGGTGATGGGGTGGGGGGAGAGAAGGGGAGAGGTGATGGGGTGGGGGGAGAGAAGGGAAGGGTGGAAGGAAGGAGGAAAGAAGGAAGGGATGAAGGAAGGTGGGAAATGGAAGCGAGGGAGGAGGAAATGAAAGAGGGGGGAAAGGAATGAAGATAAAAAAGGAGCGAGGAATGGGAGGAGGAAAGGATGGAAAGAAAGGAGGGAACGAGCGAGCAAGGAACTAGAAGGAAGGAAGGAAGGAGGTTCTTTTACCATAACCTCACCATCATTCAGAAGGGAAAGTTTCATCATTTAACACTATATTTAAACACAAATACTGAACATTGTTTTCTGATAGTGAACGATATCTGGCAATTTTGTCATATAAAGTGTTCGTGTTTTATTAATGTTACGTATCTTTTTTTTTTCCCTGTAATCACGAGTGTCTTTGTTGTTTACGTCCTAACAGTTGATTGTGTGGGTCGGTGTTGTGTTGTGTTGAAAGTATTGTGTGAGTTAATTTGGTCAAGGTTCAAGATTCAGGTTCTATTGTTCGAAGGTCAAATTAGCTGTAGGGGTCAGGTTCATTATTTTGCGGGGTTAATAGGGGTTCATTTTTCCATTGGGTTCTATTGATTCGAAAGGATTCATTCGTCAACAGGGTTCACTTCTCAGTAGAGTTCACTGAGTCATTGAGATCACTTTTCCGTGGGGTTCACTGGGTCGTTGGGTTCATTGGGCTACAGGGTTCAATTTCCTCAGCGTTTACTACTAGGTCACAAGGCTCACATCTCCTCGGGGTTCACCGGCTCCCAGGAGAGGAGAGTTTCACGGCCGACTTGGTTGAAGGAAAGGAGGAGCTTCTGGCCTGCAGTTCACCCGTGAGGAATCCAGAATTTTGTCTCTCGCTTGAAGTCAAACATTTGGGCAATAGCGTGAGTGGACCGCCATTGGATGTTGAGGCGCGCTGGAAAGGCATAAGCCCTGGTTGGTTGTGGGTGGGGCTGGTAGGGTGGTGGTGGCTGGTGGCTGGAGGGGTGTGGTGGTGGGTGTGGCTGGGGTGTTGTGGTGGTGGTGGTGGTGATAGTAGTGGTGGTGGTGGCTGGAGTGTGGTGGTGGTGGTGATAGTAGTGGTGGTGATGGCTGCGGGGTGTAGTAGTAGTGGTGGGCATGGCAGGGGCGGTGGTGGGTGGTGCAGTAGTCCCGTGACCTCAACTCGCAGAGCCGCCGACCTGAATATACCGATTTTACCATCATGGAAAAGCGACTTGAGGGAACAGCTGAAGATTTTCCAAGATGAAGGTGGGTGGGTGGGTGGGTGGGTGGGTGGTGGGTTGACTGTGGGTGGGTGGGTGGGTGGGTGGGAGAGTTGTGGCTGTGTTTGTTTGCTGACTAATATCATCATCATCATCATCATCAACCAAGGGAGTTTTATGTTTTGAAATTTTTATGTTTACTTTACATTTTCTGAAATGGTCATTGATGGGGTGATTCTGAAGAAAAGACGACTGTCGTGTTTGAAGTAAATTACCATTGCCAAATTACGAGAGATTGACTCCTCTCTGGGACATGTACTCGGGCCATTCTCTGTTATAAATAAAAATAAATGACAACTGTGTAATATTTTACCCCAAAAGCCCAAAATACAGAAAGGATTATGATAAATTACATGACTAGTTTGTAATAATGTCACCGGATATGAAAGGTTTATATTGTTGATGTACCCAACCCTGACCACCCGTTGGCTACACTGAACACTGACAATAGTTGAAGTTAATCACCAACTTTTGGCTAACTACACACCTGTATTATACCTGATATGCATAATATTTATATAATTGAGTCGCTTGTTAACTGTGTGTGTATTGTTCTACTCATTGTTGTCAGTAACTAGCATGCGGGGGTTATTGAATGATGGCTTATGTTGATGAAGAACCCCGACCAAACATCCATAAAAGTAACATATGTTCCAGGACAGGTGAATGTATCCGTGTGCCTAAAACTACCTGTCGTTGTGTCATTACCTGGTATATTTGTTGTCCAGGTGTGGGAATACCTGTGTGTGTGTGTGTGTGTGTGTGTGTGTGTGTGTGTGTGTGTGTGTGTGTGTGTGTGTGTGTGTGTGTGTGTGTGTGTGTGTTTCAACAGAATGATCCTCTATTAAAAGTATAATCTTCCTCAGAAAAATTCCGAGACTAATTTCCTCTTGACCTAATTGTGTCAAGAGGAAACCTAACCTAACCTTAACTTAAAACCTAACTTAACCTAACCTAACCTAATCTAACCTCACTGTATGACCTCATAACTATATTCGTAAAAATACAAGTGGGTCGTAAAAGAGGTTGACTTTGTAGCAAAATTTTTGTCGTGGTATAAATGAGAATTGCTAAAAAAAAATTGAACGCACCCAAGACCCACAGAAATTCTAACCGTGGAAAAGTTATGCCAACCGTGGGAAACTTATGACGACCGTGGGAAACTTTTGACGACCGTGGGAAACTTATGACGACCGTGGGAAAGTTATGCCAACCGTGGGAAACTTATGACGACCGTGGGAAACTTTTGACGACCGTGGGAAACTTATGACGACTGTGGGAAACTTATGACGACTGTGGGAAACTTATGACGACCGTGGGGAACTTATGACGAGCGAGGAAAACTTATGACGACTGTGGGAAACTTATGACGACCGTGGGAAAGTCAGGAAGGCAAACAACATATCGAATAAGCTAACCTTGGTGTTTGTATCCACCCACACACTTGATCGTCACCACAGGCAGAAGGCATGATTCGTCTGACGCAGCTTCGTTCATCGTTTCATAGTAGAGTGAGTGAGGTGAGGGTGGGGTGGTGAGGGGGGTCCGGTAGTGGGTGTTGGGTAAGGGGTGTGAGAGGGTAGTCGTTGTATCTCAGAGTGGAGGAGAGGTGTAGAGAGGGAGAGGGGTAGGTATGGGGGGGGTGGGTGGGTTGAGGGTGTGAGAGGAAACGCCAGGCGCTGTTAATTACTCGTGCTGGCGCTGTTTTTATGGTACAGTCCTAAGAGCCCGACACATAAAATCAATGGAGAGGAGAATTGGTGAGTTGTTACCCCTGGCAGGACGAGTGTTGAGCCCCACGACGCGTTATGGCCGTGTCAGGGCTGGTGAGGTGGTGTTTATTTGATTAGCTTAAATATATAAAAAAAAATTATCCAACTTTAAAATTCCTTAAAAGTAATACAAAACCTCGTATCCTACCCTAAAATACCTTACCCTACCCTAAAACACCTATATAATAAGTACAAAAACTCTTCTCCCTCCCTAAATCCCCTTAAGTACAAAATCCCTTATCTAACCCTAACTATCCCTAATAAACTTACTGTACACCTATCCACCCTAAAATCCCTTTAGACTAATTTCCTCTCCCTTTTATTTTTGTCTGTTTTTTCCATCCTTCCCTGGCGGCTCCCTAAGTAACTGTACAGTGAGTCAGTTGTACTCCATGTCTTATGTTAGAATCAGCCGCTGTGTCAGGTAGAGAGACGCTACAGTGTGTCAGAGTTTGATAGACACATGGTGCATTATCAGGAACAAACCGATGAATGCCATATCAAACAACACAGGTCAGAAGCTGCCATAGTCTGTCAGAGGCTGTCATAGTGTATCAGGAGCCGCCATAGTGTGTCAGAAGCCGTCATAGTGTGTCAGAAGCCGTCATAGTGTGTCAGAAGCCGTCATAGTGTGTCAGAAGCCGTCATAGTGTGTCAGAAGCCGTCATAGTGTGTCAGAAGCCGTCATAGTGTGTCAGAAGCCGTCATAGTGTGTCAGAAGCCGCCCTAGTGTGTCAGAAGCCGTCATAGTGTGTCAGAAGCCGTCATAGTGTGTCAGAAGCCGTCATAGTGTGTCAGAAGCCGTCATAGTGTGTCAGAAGCCGTCATAGTGTGTTAGAAGCCGCCACATTAAGCAACAAGAAGTTCGAGCTGTGGGTAATAACTCTAAACACGGCTCCTTCACGGGTGTGGGTGAGGTGGAGGCTGGTGTACTATACCACGGTGGTGTAGGCGACTGTTCCCGACTGTGATGTATGGCCACCCTCTCCACTCCCTTCTCCCTCTGATTTACTTCCCCCCCCCTGACTCTTTTCTCCCTACCTTCTTCCTTCCCTCCCTCTCTCCTCTCTTTACTCTCTACCTTTCCGTCCCTCCATCTAGGGTTTTAGTCTCTCACCTTCCTCCCCGCCTCAGCTTCTTGTCTCAACTATCTCTCATTTCAACTCTTATGTAAGCCGAATGGTTATACTGGACGACTTATGCTGATGTTTTCCTTGTGATGTAAAGAAACGTTGTACAGTCGCTCTATCAACTAGTAAATGAAGGTGCTTGTATGGTCTATAACGGCGTGTGTGTGTGTGTGTGTGTGTGTGTGTGTGTGTGTGTGTGTGTGTGTGTGTGTGTGTGTGTGTGTGTGTGTGTGTGTGTGTGTGTGTGTACTCATTCTCTTTTCATTTACTCTCTCTCTCTCTCTCTCTCTCTCTCTCTCTCTCTCTCTCTCTCTCTCTCTCTCTCTCTCTCTCTCTCTCTCTCTCTCTCTCTCTCTCTCTCTCTCGTCCCTGACTTTTAGACTCGCTCTCTTGTTTTTCTCTACTGTTTCTTACCTTTCACACCTCCGCCGCTCTCCTCCTCTTCCACCTTATCTTCCACCTTGTCTTCCTCCTTATCTTCCACCTTGTCTTCCTCCTTATCTTCCACCTTGTCTTCCTCCTTATCTTCCACCTTGTCTTCCTCCTTATCTTCCACCTTGTCTTCCTCCTTATCTTCCACCTTGTAATCCTCCTTATCTTCCACCTTGTCTTCCTCCCCATCTTCCACCCTGTCTTCCTCCCTTATCTTCCACCTTGTCTTCCTCCTTATCTTCCACCTTGTCTCTCCTCCTTATCTTCCACCTGTAATCCCTCCCCTCTCTCGACCCCCTTAGTCCCCCTCTTGACCCCCCTTAGTCCCATCAGTCCTCCACACGCCCATAGGTCCTCCACACGCCCATAGGTTCTCCACACGCCTACAGGCACCCCTCCACACGCCTATAGGTTCTCCACACGCCTACAGGTCCCCCCACACGCTCACAGGTCCTCCACACGCCTACAGGTCCCCCACACGCCCAAGGCTGGTAACCTCCAGCACACGCCCAGGGCCCCACACTACAGGTCCTCCACACGCCTACAGGTTCTCCACACGCCCACAGGTCCCCACACGCCCACAGGTCCCCCCACACGCCTACAGAACCCCCCACACGCCCACAGGTCCCCCACACGCCCACAGGTCCCCCACACGCCCACAGGTCCTCCACATGCCCACAGGTCCTGCACACGCCCACAGGTCCCCCACACGCCTACAGGTCCTCCACACGCCCACAGGTCCTCCACGCCCACAGGTCCCCCACACGCCTACAGGTCCTCCACACGCCCAGGTCCTCCACACGCTTCCGTGTCCCCCACACGCCCACAGGTCTCTCTCCACACGCCCACAGGTCCCCCACACGCCTACAGGTCCCCCACACGCCCACAGGTCCCCCCACACGCCCACAGGTCCCCACACGCCCACAGGTCCTCCACACGCCACAGGCCCCTCCACACGCCCACAGGTCCCCCACACGCCTACAGGTCCTCCGCTGCCTACAGGTCCTCTCCACACGCCCACAGGTCCCTCACACGCCTACAGGTCCCCCTGCAGCCACGCCCACAGGTCCCTCACACGCCTACAGGTCCTCCACACGTCATCTATGTAACACTACTATAGCTGGATGCACATCACACCTTGTGCACACATCACGAGGATATTGAGACAAAATCTAATATAACCATGAAAATAAAGTATTGTTTCTTATTCAAAGGTAAAAAAGAAAAGAAAAAAAAGAATTTGCAAAAAAAAATGAGCAATTTTAATAATTTACTGGAAGATTTGCGTCAGTTAAAGATACAGAGAGAGACCAGCTGTGCGGAGGATAAATTCTCTTGATCCATCATTTTAATACTGACGGAGGGAGGGTGGGGGTGGGTAGAAGGGACAGATCGACTCGTACCCGCCTGTATGATGACCCAAATGAATATCAATGATCATCACTACCCCTACTCCTCATCCTTCCCCTCACCCCACCCTCACCCCACCTCTCCTCCTCACCCCACCTCCAATCACTGGCCTAACACAAGTACCCAACACATCACCACCATCAACCATCACCCTTGACATCCTCTTCATCTTCCTGCTAACGATCGTAACTACCCCGAATACCATTAATAGTGCAAACACCATAACAACCGGATTGCCATGATTAATTCCCCCTCCTTCCTCCCTCCCATCCCTCCTCACCCCCAACCCCTCCTCTCACCCCCAGCCTCCATGACGTCAAGTTCCATGGCAGCTTCAGGAGATCAATTAAAGCAGCATCAGTTGATACCTCAGGTTCTCTCCTCTCAGATGCAGGTGTTAAACTCGGGGCTCTTGTTAACATCTGTGGTGGTAGAGGAACATTTGGAGGACGGGGGCTGACGGAGGAGGGCTGACGAAGTGGCTGATGGGGCTGACGGAGAGGGCTGACGGAGGTTGAAGGAGGAGGGAGGCTGACGGAGGAGGGCTGACGGGGGAGGGGCTGACGAGGAGTGAGGCTGACGGGGGAGGGGCTGACAGGGGAGGAGGCTGACGGAGGAGGTAGGCTGACGGGGGAGGGCTGACGAGGGAGGGGCTGACGGGGTGGGCTGACTGGGATTGGCTGACGGGGGAGGGAGGCTGACGGGGAGGGAGGCTGACGGGGAGGGGCTGACGAGGAGTGAGGCTGACGGGGAGGGGCTGACGGGGAGGGAGGCTGACGGGGGCACTGGAATGGTTGCGGAAATGAGAGGAGAGAAAACTATAATTTATTGTTCCCAGAGTTAATAAGACTGGGGTAGAAGTACTTTCCTGTACTTTAATTTGCAAGATAGATTGACGTGTTCTCCCTACCATTACCCCCGCCCTCCTACTCTACTTCTCTACCCCTACCCCTTTCTCTCCTACCCCCCACTCCAATCCCCTACCTCCTCCTCCACTCCTATCCCCTTTCTTCTCATCTACACTCCCTCCACACCCCATCTCCACTCCCTTACCTTCACTCCCTATCTCCCTCCACTCCCCTATCTCCCTCCACTCCCCTACCTCCTCCCCTACCTCCCCCCCTACCTCACTCCCTTCTCCTCCTCTCCCCTCTCCCCATCCTCTAAGCACCCCCGTCGAAATACTCTCTATGAGCTCAGGAGTCATTACCTTATCTTCTCACTTATAAACATTTACCCGTTGTGATATTAACTTAAATACTTTATTACTTATACTTTTATCTGTTTCCAAAGTTTGTAAAGTTGAAGTAAAAAAATATAAGACGTTAAAGTATAAAAAAATATATATATTGATATTTATATATATTTCACTGTTTAAATTCTGTCCTTATTTAGGGTTTTCACTTGTAGTTACACTCGGCCATAGTTGAGCAGAGGTTAATGTTATGTAAATAAGGTTCCAGTGCATAATATTTTTGGCAGATGCAAATGATGTTTATGCAAGGTATGTAATTAATTCTTGGCCAGGTGCAAATATGTGGAATAGTTAAGCTGGCGAGATTATTTTTTTTACTCTAATTCCCACAGACATACATTCATACAACACTCGCTCCTGTTACACCTCCCAGGCAGCGCTAACATGATATATTATACTTATATAACATGATATAGTGGAAATATAGGTAGAAATAGTGAGATAATTAAATATACTTAAACCAGTCATCAACGTTAATTGTATAGGTGTTTTGTTACGGCTGAGTGTCTTATAATGTCTTTCCCGGGTGATGAAGTGAGTGGGACAGCCCCTCTCAGTGTCTTGTGGTGTGTATGTCTGTCTATCCCTCTCATTACTGCTGTGTATCTGTCTTCTCCCTCTCATTACTGTCTCTCTCTCTCTCTTTCACTCCTTCATTGTCTCTTCTTACCTCACTAGTTTCTTCCTTCTCTCTCTTTCTCTCTTAACTCTCTCTCTCTCTCTCTCTCTCTCTCTCTCCTCGTCCCTCTCACTACTTCCTTCTTTATTCTTGTCCCTTTTTTCACCTCTCATCCCAGCCCTCACACACACACCAACCCTGATTGTCCCCTTCATCATTTTTATCTTATCTATTGTCTATCAAAACTAAAGAGCTCTTGTCACACTACCCCTTGCGTCATCTAGTCATCGTCTTTGTCGTCATCCTCGTTCTCGTCGTGTAATTACGTTTTTGTTGTTGTTGTTGTTGTTGTTTTTGTTTTTTTCAGTTCATCTCAGTAGCCTTAAATAGATGTGTGTTTGTGTGTACTGTACTGGAAGCGCTGTTGTTGATTTGTTGTATATCTGTTCTGCGCGCTCTCTCTCTCTCTCTCTCTCTCTCTCTCTCTCTCTCTCTCTCTCTCTCTCATCCTCACCGCCTTCACTGTTTCTCCTATTCGTCTCCCCTTTCCTTTACTCTCGTCTCTCCTCCTCTACTTCCTTCTTTTTTTTCACTTCTCATGTTTCCTTCCTTCCCTCCCTTTTCGTTCTCCCTAAGCACTCCAATAATCTTTTTTTTTTCTGCTGCCTTCCCTCCTTCATCTCCTTCCTTCCCTCCTTCCTTCCTCACTTCTTCCTGCTCTGTCGCATCTCTTTCTACCATTTCCTTCTCTCCTCTCTTCTTCTGAACCTCTCATCCTTTTCTTTCCCCGTCCCTCTCCTTTCTATCTTTACTTCCAGCCCTTTCATCTTCTCTTCCTCCCTTCTCTTCTCTTCCCCAATGGACGAACGTGTACCCAGGTGTTCGGCACACACACAAACACACACACACACACACACACACACACACACACACACACTGTCCGTCTGTGTCTGTCTCTCTTTCTCCTCCTCTCCTCTTCTCGCCTCTTCTCCCCTCTCCTCTCCTCTTCTCGCCTCTTCTCCCCTCTCCTCCACTACGGACCAAAGGAAAGAACTGGCTTGTGGAGATTAAAGAAATTCGATTGTGTTTAGCTGGGTGCGGTCTATTAGTGATGGAGGTTTAAGCTGATCCAGCGGCCGCTTGTTGTGCACCCAATCAAGGCTTTTGTCAATAATGGTGAGCCTTCGTCTGTGGCCGCTGTCTTAATGCTTACCACCGTCACACAACTCGACGCCCGAGGGTAAAAATATCAAGTTCTGGTATGTGAGTTTGAGATGATGTTAAAATGGTTCTGGCGTTTGAAGATGATGAAGAATGATAAAAGTATGTAATTTATTGTTTATTTGATTATTATTTAGGGCTTATTTAAGTCAGTGTTGTTTGTAAAGGATGCGGTGGTTTTGTGGATAAAACGTTCACCTCTTGTCCTAAGGGTCGTTGGTTCACGACCGGGTTACCCCTTCACCTCCTTACTCGACCCAGGTGCAGGAAGTGAGGTGTAGTGTCGCCCACAGTCTCTCCTTGTGTACTGAGGTCTACAACGCCAGATACCTCCTTTATAAATGTTATTTGTTGAAGTCACTGTTGTGTTTTTATTATTTTTTATACTTCGCACAAGATCAGTGTCAGTGTTTATACATTATTATTGTCTTTGTTAATTTCTTTAGTCTCAAGTGTGTCTTTGTCGCAAGTGTCTCTGGATTGTCTCTATAGTGTCTTTGTCGTGTCTCTATAATGTACACACACACACACACACACACACACACACACACACACACACACACACACACACACACACACACACACACACACACACACACACTTGGAGACACGACCACATAGTTTATATACTTTTTAACTTTCCAGTCATATATGTGACGTATTGTTATAAATGTCGTTGTTTTATTTGTCGTGCTAAATAAAATAGTTTTGCTTCCACGTGATTTATTTGACAGAATTTTTTCATGAATAACTTTTTTCACGCAAGACAAAAAAAATGTTGTTTTTTAATTCATCTATTAAATTGTGTGTGTGTGTGTGTGTGTGTGTGTGTGTGTGTGTGTGTGTGTGTGTGTGTGTTTTTCTTAATTTTTTGGGTAATATTTTTATGTAAAGGTTCTTCGTTCAATTAGGTGAAATTACACTTAATCCAATTATACACAATCATGAATAGCGAATCTGTTATTAGCAGCCATTAAATGAGGACTATTGCACACACTACTTAAAGACGTGTTATGAAGTGGCTCTATTACTTCTTTTCTCTTCTCATTTCTTCTCTTTTCCTTCGTTTTCTTTTGTTTTTCTTCTCTTCCTTACAGAAGTGTACTTATTGTCGTAACACACAAACGTGTACTAACCTAAAGGAAAAATGAGAGAGAGAGAGAGAGAGAGAGAGAGAGAGAGAGAGAGAGAGAGAGAGAGAGCAGTGTTTTATCCATCACTCGGGCGGCCCTACAGAACACCGCTGCCTCTATCAGGGTCGACACACACAAGATGACGCATTCCTCTAAATGGCGCAAGCTCGGGATAGAGACTCACCAGTATGAATTATCCTTCTGGAATACAAACAGTGCGTCCAATCACACACACACACACACACACACACACACACACACACACACACACACACACACACACACATACACACACACACCACTACACGTCCTCCTCCGTGTAAGAGGCGCCATGACACCACCACCTTTTCTTCCCAGGACGGTGATGGGACACAGGTGGCGGCACCTTTCCTCCCAGCTGGACCATCTGTCACTATTACTCTGGTCCTGGTCTTGCACACACACACACACACACACACCCACCACACACACACACACACACACACACACACACACACACACACACACACACACACACCTTGTCTCCTTCCAACCATTTTCTCTCTATTCTTTTCGGGTTCTATAGTTAGTTTACGTGTCTTTGTTGTTGTTGTTGTCCGTAAAAGCCGGTCGGTGCCCCCCCCCCACTCCCCTCCGTTTACCCTCCTTCTCCCACCTTACTGTTTACCCCGAATACCCCCCTTTCCTCCTCCAATTGCCCCCTCCTTCCCCTTCACTGCCCTCCTTCCCCTTCAATTGCCTCCTCCTTCCTCCCTCCAATTGCCCTCCTTACCCCCTCTAATTTCCTCCTTGCCCTCCAACTGCCCCTAGTTCCCTCCAGCCTCCCCCACCTCCACTCTTCCCCCTATTTACCCCTCCTCCCCCCACTCCCCGGCCTCCCTGCGACCATTTCCTCAGGCTGGAGGGTCACATGGCGGCTTGTTATGGGTGACGACGCCGTAGTGTGTGTGTAATAATAATAATAATAATAAAAATAATAATAATAATAATAATAATAATAATAATAATAATAATAATAATAATATAATAATAATAATAATAATACTAATAATAATAATAATAATAATAATAATAATAATAATAATAATAATAATAATAATAATAATTCACTGCTTATTGAAAAAGTTATGCAGCCCGAAGGCTGAAAGTATACATTAGACAAAATGACTTATTACATACAAAGACATGGGGTGGGTGGGTCGTATAAGGCAAGCTTTCATTACTGAAAGGAGAAGAAACAATGATTGAGCATACAAATTATTATAGTTTGCAGCTAATGGCCTGGGTTGGTCTCTTGCCTTACTGTGTGAGGTCACATAGGCCTCCTGGTGCAGTAACTCGTCCGTAGGTGTTGATATGAAGGACCTCACGTGGTCATGGGGACACCTTGTGGTGTGGGGTGGTGTCACAGTACCTCACTCTGGTGGTGGTGTGTTATCTCGTAATCAGGTGTGAAGCCGACCCACTGTTGTTCCCATGGTAGACTGATTAGCACCTCCTGGTCAGAAGATGGTGGTGGTCAGTTCCCAGGGGTACTTAACTCACTGGTGGGTCAGTTTTTAGTTTAGTTTAACAAATTTATTGGCAGAGCTTGTAGTACAGTTTGCCTATTCTGAGTATTTCAGTCAGGTCTTGACACTGAGGGTGGTATCACTTCTCACTGCCACGCAGGACAGAGGTTCATACACAAAGAAATACATCATATTCATTAACAGCTATAAATGTATAGAGGTCAGATTCATATGGGTAATGTCACTGTTCACCGCCATGCAGGACAGAGGTTCGTACACAAAGAGATGCATCATATTCATTGACAGTACATATACATATATGTAAACACACACACACACACACATATACATACATATACATACACATATACATGTACATGTACATACATATACACACACGCACACATACACACATATACGTCGGTCAGATTCATGTGGGTAAGGTTATCACTGGTACTGTCTAGTGCTGAATTCACTGGCTTAAACACTGTTAATCACTGTTAACACTGGTCCCACTTCTTTCCGAAACGAAATTGTCACTTTTTGTTATGTTGATATCCCGGTAGTGAGGATGGCTCCGGGAGAGGGACTTGGGGAGTGGGGCCGAACATTGGCCAAGGGAGGCAGCTGCGCCTGGTAGGTTTTGACTCTCCGGTTGTCAAGGATGTAGTGTGTGTGTGTGTGTGTGTGTGTGTGTGTGTGTGTGTGTGTGTGTGTGTGTGTGTGTGTGTGTGTGTGTGTGTGTGTGTGTGTGTGTTTTTCGTTCTCCGTGCGAGCGATAAAAACATATGCTCGTTCTTTATCAGATTAATTTGGGTAAGGTAAAGGAGGTAATTAATTAAGGCTTTAAAGTAGGAAATAAATTTTAGTTACAACTACACCCCTCTCACCCTCTCACCCTCCCTCATCCCTTCCCCATTATTACCGTAGGCATACTCTTTGTTTGATAACGACCTGTGATTCATTAACGTCAACACAAACAACAGTTAATTGCCCTGTAAAAGAAACAAAAAATAAAATGTTTCTTCTAAAAGGGTAAAGGAATCTTAATGTTCTTGTGAGATGAGTTATCATACCTGAAGTTATTACATGTAAAGTCACTCAAAAAACTATCTGTACTCGGGGTGATCGATGAGATTCAGAATGAACACTGTGACTCCTGTTGTCTCGGTAGCGTTGTCAAAAACCATTGTGTCATATTTTTTTCAACACAACTTTATATAGATAGATTTTATGTGGTGCGAGTGACTGTACCAAGAGTGTAAACACGAGTCCCACTGCAGTAGATCACGGCGACTGACTGACTGACACACTGACAGAGATCCTTCAAGGGACTTCCATATCCCGTTAGTGTTTTCTTTTGTGTGTTCCCCAGATTTTTTCATACGTCTGCAACAGTGAGTTTTATGTCGATGTTATGGTAAAAGATGACTCGTGTATTGACAGTCATAAGGAGCCCAATTACACACACAAAGATCCTCCACTTCCTCCCTGTCTCCCTCCACTTCCCTCCCCGTCTCCCTCCACTTCCCTCCCTGCTTCCCCCACTTCCCTCCCCGTCTTCCTCCACTTCCTCGCCGTCTCCATCCACTTCCTCCCTGTTTCCTCTCCACTTCCTCCCCGTCTTCCCTCCACTTCCTCCCTGTCTCCCTACACTTCCCTCCCTGTTTCCTTCCCTGTCTCCCTCCACTTCCCTCCCGTCTCCCTCCACTTCACCTGCCCGTTTCTCCACTTCCCTCCCGTCTCCCTACACTTCCTCCCTGTCTCCTCCCACTTCCTCTCCCCTGCTTCTCCTCCCTGTCTCCCTCCACTTCCTCCCGTTCCTTCTTCCTGTCTCCCTCCACTTCCTCTCCGTCTCCCTCTCCCCGTCTCCTCCCCGTCTCCCTCCTATTAAAAATCATCGTAAATACTAGATAAGCCATTAGAACCTCTGGCTGTTGAGGTACTGGCGTTCAAAGGCCAAGATCCAGAGAAAATAAGGGTAAGTTATTGGAGCGAGTTATGGTGATGGTAATATGGCCAACACACACACACACACACACACACAAACACACACACACACACACACACACACACACACACACACACCACACACATACCCGCAGAGGAGGGGGGGCCTGATTCATAGTGACCTAGCTTGTAAACAGTGACGTGTGGTGGTGGTAGTGGTGGAGGTGGTGATGTTGGGGATAGTGATGGTGGAGATGGTGATGGTGGTAGTGATGGTGATGGTGGTAGTGATGGTGATGGTGGTAGTGGTGGGGAAATGATGGTGAAGACGGTGGTGGGATGGAGATGAAGGTGATGGGAAAAGTTGTATATGTTACCTGACTGATAGAGGCTGGGTTTATTTTTGTGGTGGAGAGAGGGAGTAAAGTACCCTCCCTTTCCCAACCCCTCCCTCCTCCTCCCTCCCTCCCTCCTCCAAAAAATAAATAAAATACAAATAAATTGCCTCACAGATCGTATTTAATAGGTTCCCAGGCCACGTTGAGTACTAGCGTTTGTTCAGTATAATTAACTACACATACAGGTATAGTATATAAAACACAGGTGTATATATATATATATATATATATATATATATAAACACACAGGTGTATATGAACACAGACAGGTATATATGAACCCAGGTATGTGTTTTTCGAGTGTTTGGGAAATAAATAGTTTACTCAAAATTTCATCTAACGGATAGGGGGATTATTTTGGTAATTGGTTTGACGAGTAAAATTTGTGTTTTTTGAAGTTGATGACGTTAGTAGCGGGGCAACCGGTGCTGGGTGTAGCTTGTGTGTTCACCGCCGACACACACACACACACACACACTCACACAGATGTTTGGCTTGGTGTTGTGGCTTGTGTGAGACGCTTGTAACCCCAAGAGTACTACGATGAGAACCCCAGAGTACATAATAACCCTCGAGTACGATAAATTAGATCAGCAAGTAAAGTAGAGTACTCTTTGTAGTGTAAGGGTAGAGTACTTCCTGTTGTGTGTTGGTAGAATCCTTCCGACCTGACCTGACCTGACCTGACCTGACCTGACCACACCTGACCACACCACACAGGAGCCGGGAGAGTGGGGCTATGGCGGGCGGGTAAGTTAGTGGAGTTGAGACAGGGATGGCTGCCGGCGGGAGGAGCCGACTGCGATTTATGAATAGTTTAAGAAATACAATTTGCCCGTCTCGCGGTGTAATTAATGGCGGCCAGAAGTTCTCAGCGGGTAATGGAAATTAGCGAGTGTTGATCTGAGCTACACACACACACACACACACACACACACACACACACACACACACACACACACACACACACACACACACACACACACACACACATATTACACACACACACACACTTACTTGATCAACTTGGTGAGAAAAAAGTGTGTGTGTGTGTGTGTGTGTATTTAAGCCAAGAGTTTGGAAGAATAAAGCGCTTGTTTGATTAACTTATCGTGAAGGAGGAGGAGGAGGAAGTGTTTGATCGGTTTATAAGAAAGTAATGAAAGTTTGATTTTGACTCACAAGAGGAGGAAAGTTTTCTGATTCAAAAGTTTCAGAAGCAGCGAAATGTTTCTTCATCTTATCTTGTGGGTAAAAGTTCTTCTTGTCCGAACCACCATGACTCCTGTCGACTCCTCGTGCACGATTCCGAACACCAGATTGGCACACAGACGGTCAGAGGTGGACAGACAACCTGAAATAGACAGAAAAAGACAGCCATAGATAGACAGAGGTAATTATAGACAGATAGACATGGACAATGAGTCATTAACTAGACTGAAAGGAAGCCATAGATTAGACAGACATAAAAACAGCTGAAGATAGACAGACACAGACAGCCTGGGATACACAGACAGATAGACAGGCATAGACAGACGTACAGACAGTCAGAAATCTACAGACAGCAACATACCTGTAGTAATTATGTAGGTGTTCCTCCAGTCTACCATTACGACTTTATTCTTTTAGACAGACAGACACAGATAGATAGATAGATAGATAGATAGATAGATAGATAGATCATGGAGGTGTCACGTGCGTTGTGTAAAGGTCACACAACATTGTCGGGAGTCAAAAGTGGTCGGTGTGATCCATTCGCCCGGCCAGAGATCACGGGCGTCGCAGGCTGCTGTTTGAGTCAAGTTTACACACACACAAAAAAACACACACAAAACACACACACACACACACACACACACACACACACACACACACACACACACAGTAGGGAAGGGGTGGGGAGAGGAGGAAGAGTTAAAGCGAGAGGAAGGAGAGAGTGGGGAGGGAGAGAAGAAAGGAAATAAAGCAAGAAGGAGGAAGAAGAGAAAAGAAAAAAATAATCTCTATAAACAAGGTTATTTCCGGATCACGAAGATGGGGGTGTTTATTACCTGGTTACAATGAATACGCCTCCGCACCTGTGGTTAAGACGCGGTGATTATCTTGTATATAGACGTTATATAATTTTAATGTGAATAAAACAAAACACGAACGGATTTACCGATCGGGGAAGGAAACGTAAATGAATCTTCAACTTTTTGAGGTGAAATAAACCAGGAAAAGGCGACAAGAATCAAGATAATCTCATAAAATATGAAAAATCAGGAAAATTTAAGAGAAAACCCTCAAAAACGATTAAAGAATGAGGAAATACAAAAAAAAAAATATAATGAAATTCAGCAGCATCCACTATGAAAACCTAAAGAAAATCTCCTCTCACACCTTTCCCACGTTTCTCCCACCTTCTCTCTCCCACCTTCCCTCCCTCCCACCCTCCCACTTTCCTCTCTTCCACCTCCCACCTTCCCTACACACAAAAAAAGTGAAAAAGTAAGGGTGAGGGGAGGGGGGTCATAGCCCAGTTTTACGGCGGCACCGAAATGGCCGCCAACTGCATCTTACCCTCGGCCGGGATAGGTCAAGGGTCATGGACGGATCGTGCGCACACCACCACAATTCTTTACATACTCTCACAAAGGTACACACACGCACACACACACACACTTACATACATACATACTTACATACGCACACGATGAATAATTTTCACATAAAGGCGCAAACACACACAAAGAGCTGAAATGATAACACACACACATACACACAACACACACGCACACACACACACACACACACACACACACACACACACACACACACACACACATACACACACAGAAGAATGGGAAAAGTCAGTATTGGTGTATGTTAAATCTATGTGTTATGGTGACAGTATTTTGTGCGGGTCGATGCTAAGGAGAGTGTGGGGTGTGGTGATGGTTGGCGTGGGTTGTGGTGGTAGCATGGGTGGTGGTGTGGGTTGTGGTGGTGGTGGTTGTGGTATAGATATCGGCATACTCGACTCCAAGTGACAGCAAAGAGGAGGGAGGGAGGAGGGAGGGAGGGGTGATAGTGGTGCCGTGGGAGTGATGGTGATTATGATGGTGTGAGAATAGTGGTGATAGTGGTGATGGTGGTGATGGTGGTGATGGTGGTGAGGGAATGATGGTAATGGTTGTTGATATCGGGTGTTTGGTTTTATGGTGCTAAAGACTCGGCACCACCACCATTATCGGGTTTAACAGCTCCTGCACCACAAACGTTAACCTAATCTAGGGGTTAAGTCATCATAATCTAGGGTTAGGTTATCATAATCTAGGGTTGTCATCATAATCTAGGGGTGTCATCATATTCTAGGGTTAGGTCATCATAATCTAGGGTTGTCATCATATTCTGGGTTGTCATCATAATCTGGGTTGTCATCATAATCTAGGGGTTGTCATCATAATCTAGGGTTTAGGTTATCATAATCTAGGGAAGTCATCATATTCTAGGGTTGTATTCTAGAGTTTATGTCATCATAATCTAGGGGTTAAGTCATCATAATCTAGGGGTTAAGTCATCATAATCTAGGGGTTAGGTTATCATAATCTAGGGGTTAAGTCATCATAATCTAGGGGTTAAGTCATCATAATCTAGGGTTGTCATCATAATCTAGGGTTATCATCATATTCAGGGGTAGGCTATCATAATCTGGGGTTAATTCTTCATAATCTAGGGTTAAGTCATCATAATCTAGGGTTAAGTCATCATAATCTAGGGGTTAAGTCATCATAATCTCCTCCCCCTCCTCCCCTCCCTCCATCCCTCCCTCCTTCCTTCAGGACCTAGGATGTCCTGTATCAATTCCTCCTCTCCCTTTATATCCTGCGTCACCGCCTATCCATCCTATACACAACATCCCCCACCCATTTCTCACCCTTCTCCTTCCCTACACCCCAGCTCCCCATCTCCTTCCCTCTCCCCCAGCTCCCATCTCCTTCCCTCTCCCCAGCTCCCCATCTCCTTCCCCTCTCCCCAGCTCCCCATCTCCTTCCCTCTCCCCCCCCCCCCCCCCTCTCCCCAGTCCCATCTCTTCCCGCTCCCCCATCTCCTTCCTCTCCCCAGCTCCCCATCTCCTTCCCTCTCTCCCCAGCTCTCTCTTTCTCCCCAGCTCCCATCTCCTTCCCTCTCTCCCCAGCTCCCATCTCCTTCCCTCTCCCCATCTCCTTTCCCTCTCCCCCAGCTCCCTTGTTTCCACCCCTTCTTCCTTCCCTCCACCATACCCCTCTTCTCTCCCCAACCATCAGCTTGTTATAGATCCCCCGTTTAGTCAATTCTAATAGCAAATTTAAACCAAATCTTATTGGCTAAAACATTATTTCTTAAAGAGTTACGTACCTGCCTCCTCTCCACCCCTTTCATCTCTCCTTCCTCTCTCCCTCTCCACTTTTACTTTTTCCTTCTCCTCTCCCTCCCTTCCTCTCACCCCCTTCTCACCCTCCTCTATCTCTCTCTCTCTTCCCCTATCTTCCTTTCCTCCTTCCTCTCTTCCTCTCCCCCTTCTCACCCTCCTCATTCTCCTCTTCCCATCTCCTTTCCTCCTTCCTCTTCCTCTCACCTCTTCACCTCTTCCTTCACCCTCCCCTGCCATCTTGGTTGCCGCCGAAAAAAATACATTTCCTGGATAAAAGAAAAAAACACAGAAAATAATCTAAAGAAATCGGGTCGCTTTGGATCTCATCTCGAGTAAGATCTTGTAGGTAAAGGTTGGAGGGTAACCTTTTGGAGGAACTGTAGGGCTGAAATGAAGGTATTTAGGAGACAGAAGAAAAACTTACGGGTCATTTTTATCAGCTGTGACCTTTTATATATAGTTAATAGGCTCATAAGAGGGAATGCATCTTTGGCTTCCAACACACCTTGGCCATATTGTCATTGTCTCAGCTGATGTATACAGTCCCCTTCACTAGCGCGTTTACAGGGGTTCGTCATATAAACATTTCACAAATCATTATCATTGAGATATTTGTTTTAATATTGTTTTACTTTTATTCTTTTGTGTGTTTACTATTGCGAGTTTCCTTCTGTCGAATGTAAACAACCACGACGCTGCCACACTGCACAAAACCTGACGGCCCCCTGTAAACGCACTAGTGAAGGGGACTGTACCAGTGTTTAATTAGATTACCTGGGAGCCTCGCGCTATGGGAGATTAATTTGAAGTGAATTTCTCTGTCAGGTGGCGTAGGCTGTCGTGTTGTAACTTAAAATATCCTCACCAAAAGTCTACACATTATTGTAAGGATTTCAATGTGGTTATTTTTTTTAATAAATTCAGGTGTCAGGTCATACGAGGTGCCATGTCATACTAGGTGCCAGGTCATGCTAGGTGCCAGGTCACACAAGGTACTAGGTCACGTCACACGAGATAACAGGTGAGTGGATATCATTATGGTTCCTTCTGAGTGACGAGGCACCAGGTCAGACGAGGTCATTACGGGTGATAAGATATCAGGTTGGACGAAGCTGAGGAGAGGGAGGGGGGGGGGCTACCCGGATTAACTAGGCCAGCATATATAAGAGAAGGAGCCAGGTCATATCAGGTCATCCCGAGTGATGGGGTGCCAGGTGAGACAAGGTCATCAGGGGACCAGGTTGACGCTGACGGATATGTTAAGTGTCGAGGGAGAGGTGAGGGGGGAGGGGTGAGAGGTGAGTGGTGAGAGGGGAGGGAAGAACCATGGCTTGATAGTTTTCTCATTATGACGCTGCCACTTTTCCTGCCACCGTTTATCTGTTCCTGTCTTCCTTCACGACCCAGCCAAGTTATCATACTTCCGGGGCCCTCCTGCATGAGTCTGACCGCGCCCCTATCACGACCCTCTACCGGGACGACTCGCAGGGGAGGCACCACCCACCCACCCCACCCATACTCTACTTAGCCTCTCAAAATTTTCCGTTTTTTTTATTTATTCATTTATTTAATTTTTTAGAAGTGGCTGCACCTCCAAACACGTACCAATTTTGTCGTCCTCTGAAAGACTGTCATTTCGTGTGTTTTTTTGGTGTGTATGTGTATGTGTGTGTCTGTGTGTGTGTGTGTGTGTGTGTGTGTGTGTGTGTCTGTCTGTCTGTCTGTCTGTCTGTCTGTCTGTCTGTCTGTCTGTCTGTCTGTGTTCGCTGGGTGGAATAGGGGTTACCGCGGGCACAAACCAGCGGTCTGAAGTACAGGAGTAGAGTTCTGTAACCACTCAGCCGCTGGGTCTCTTACGAATACATAACATAACGATAAAACTCAGAAGATTCAACCAGACACGAGAGACTTCCCTTTCCTTCCCTTCCTTTCCCATCATCCCCTCAACACCGTCTCCCACTAAGTAATCTTCTCGTGGTTTTGCGTGTCTTAAGTTTTTTTTATTGACTCCTGTAATAACTTTCTCCCTCTTGTGTTATTGAAGCCTTTTAGTTACACAGCAGAGGGGAATAACCATTGTTTATCTTCGTCTCGTCTCTGATCTCATGGGTAGAGAGTTTTGTTGCTTGTAAAATGTTCCTCCTCTCTATCACTGTTTTGTAATTCTTGTGAGCCATTACTTGTATTTTTCATTGTATTCTGTAGTTTTTTTGTGGGTAACTTTGTATGATGTATTCGGTTTTTTTTTTTGTATTCTCTTCCGTCCTAGTTCTTTGTGGTCTAGTTTGTATTTTTTATTTGTGCTGCTTTGTTTCCCATGACTTGATGATGTTGAGTATTTTTCTAGTTGGTGTCGGTGTGTGTGTGTGTGTGTGTGTGTGTGTGTGTGTGTCTGTATGATGTATATTGTATTCTGTATTTCGTGCTGTAGTTGGTATTTGTTATACTGTAGTCTATATTTGTCTTATTTCCTGGCATTTTTTTCTCGGTTTTATCGTGTAATAGTCTCTCTCTCTCTCTCTCTCTCTCTCTCTCTCTCTCTCTCTCTCTCTCTCTCTCTCTCTCTCTCTCTCTCTCTCTCTCTCTCTCTCTCTCTCTCTCTCTCTCTCTCTCTCTCACACCGCCAGGGTAGCGGGGCGCAAGGAGAGTGTGCTCCTTCAGGCGTTTCCGTCACTGGCAATCGTCGGCTGCTGGAAAGAGTGTGGCATATCCAGCGGCAGTGTTCCAGGACCTTGCCGAAAATTCTCTATTTTGGTTTGGCTGTCTCGTACGTCAAGCGGGTGGCAGTTTTCTCCACCGAGCGATAAGAACGTCTGAAAAGAATACAGTTCCTCCAGCAGCCGTACACACACACACACACACACACACACACACACACACACACAGATACACACAGACGCAGAGGAGGAAGAAGAGAAGTAGAAAGTGAGGCGAAGAATGATGAACAGGAGACAGGTGGAAGTAAAAGAGAAGATAGGAGAGAATGGAAGACTTGGTGCTGGTGGAGAAAAGAAGGAGGATACTAATGTGTGTGTGTGTGTGTGTGTGTGTGTGTGTTGCTGTCCCTTACACACACACACACACACACACACACACACACACACACACACACAGAGGTAAACAGAGCCGCCGTGCCCAGCCATTCAGCCACAGAGAAAATGTAGATTAACGGAGCGGTTATGAATCCCTTATGAATATCAGAGTTCATTAACAGCGGTAATGTAATATTTATGTGGGCTGGCCGTTACCGCCTCACTCCTGCCCCACAACGCTACACTACACCTGCCACAACACACCCCCTACACTACACCTGTCACAACACACCCCTACACTACACCTGTCTAACACACCCTACTACCTGCACAACACACCCCCTACACTACCTTACAACACACACTACCTGCCTGGCACCCCCTACACCACACCTGCCCACCTTGCCCTACTACCTGCCCAGCAAATCCTACACTACACCTGCCTGCTTACACCCCTACACTACACCTGCCTGCCCACCCCTACACTACACCTGCCTGCCCACACCCCTACACCCCACTACACCTGTACAACACACCCCTACACTACACCCTGCCCACAACACACCCCATACACACTACACCTGTCTGCTTACCCCTACACACCACCTGCCACAACACACCCTACACTACACCTGCCTGTACACCCCTACACTACACCTGCCACATACACCCTTACACTACACCTGTCTAGCACACCCCTACACTACACCTGCAACACACCCCCTACACTGCACCTGCCTGCCCACACCCCATACACACACCTGTCTGTACACTACACTACACCTGCCACAACACACCCCTACACTACACCTGTCTGGCACACCCCTACACTACACCTGCCACAACACACACCCCCTACCACTACACCTGCCACAACACACCCCTACACTACACCTGCCTGCCCCACACCCCCTACACTACACCTGTCTGCCCACCCCCCTACACCCACCTGCCACAACACACACCCTACACCTGTCCCCTTTTACCCCTACACTACCTGCCTGTACACCCCTACACTTTCACACCCTTACATACCTTTACACTACACCTCATCTGTACACCCTTACACTACACCTGCCACAACACACCCCTACACTACACCTGCCACAGTACACGTTCACCTATAGGGGTCAGCGGCCTTATCGTTATCATGGTTTAATTTCCTGTTGTCGACTGAATTTGCCCTAATTAGAGTACTAGGGATTTTGGTGTTTTTTGATCAGAATACGAGGGATTTTGGTGTTTTTTGATCAGAATATTAGGGATTTTGGTGTTTTTTGATCAGAATACTAGGGATTTTGGTGTTTTTTGATCAGAATACGAGGGATTTTGGTGTTTTTTGATCAGAATATTAGGGATTTTGGTGTTTTTTGATCAGAATATTAGGGATTTTGGTGTTTTTTGATCAGAATACGAGGGATTTTGGTGTTTTTTGATCAGAATACGAGGGATTTTGGTGTTTTTTGATCAGAATATTAGGGATTTTGGTGTTTTTTGATCAGAATACGAGGGATTTTGGTGTTTTTTGATCAGAATACTAGGGATTTTGGTGTTTTTTGATCAGAATATTAGGGATTTTGGTGTTTTTTGATCAGAATATTAGGGATTTTGGTGTTTTTTGATCAGAGTCTAGTGATTTTGGTGTTTTTGATCAGAATACTAGGGATTTTAGTGTTTTTGATCAGAATATAAGGGATTTTTTGGTGTTTTTTATCAGAATACTGATGATTTTGGTGTTTTTGATCCAGAATGCAGGGATTTTTGGTGTTTTGATCAGAATACTAGGGATTTTTAGATTTTTGATCAGAATACTAGGGATTTTGGTGTTTTGATCAGAATACTAGGGATTTTTGGTGTTTTTTGAGTCAGAATGCGAGGACAGTGTTTTTGATAAGAATACTAGGGATTTGGTGTTTTTGATCAGAATACGAGGATTTGGTATTTTTGATCAGAATACTAGGGATTTTGGTATTTTTTGATCAGAATACTTAGGGATTTTGGTATTTTTGATCAGAATACGAAGTGATTTTGGTATTTTTGATTAAGAATGCTGAGAGTTTTGGTGTTTTTTGATCAGAATACTAGGGATTTTGGTGTTTTTTTATCAGAATACTAGGGATTTTGGTGTTTTTTGATCAGAATACGAGGGATTTTGGTATTTTTGATCAGAATACTAGGGATTTTGGTGTTTTTTGATCAGAATACTAGGGATTTTGGTGTTTTTTTTAATCAGAATACTAGTGATTTGGGTGTTTTATTATCAGAATACTAGGGATTTTGGTGTTTTTTGATCAGAATACTAGTGATTTGGGTGTTTTACAATATTTTTTATATTTTTAGATACAATTTTTCAATGTTACGTATCTTATTTATTTATTTATTTATTTATTTATTTATTTATTTATGTTCCGCCTGAGACTAGGATAGAGCTTCGTGGACCTTGTACGCCTTCACTCTCGGTATAAAGTGAAACGAAATATATTTTTGGAATATTTTTCCGTCAGGATTTATGTCCATGTGGAGTTTTTAACACTGGCGTGATGTATGTTGTGATTTAAACACGTACACAAAACACAAGGGCGAAGAGACAGGCAGACAGACAGGCAGACAGACAGGCGGATGTTGGTTCAGTCACTCTTAAACACTCGGGGAAATATGTTGACTCTTGATGAAATACCTATCATTTATACCTCTCAAGTCCGTAAGAAGTAAGAGGAGCAGGCTGTTACATCAGCTGTTACCTGACTGTGTTACCTGTGTTACTTGACTGTGTTTTACTTGTTACCTGACTGTGTATTACTTGACTGTTACTTGACTGTTTTTTATTTGTTACCTAAGTGTGTGCTACATGACTATTACTGACTATGTTACTCGACTGTGTTTTACCTATTACCTGACTGTGTGTTACTTGCCTGCTACTGTGTTACCTGACTGTTACTTTACTGTGTGTTACTCGACTTTGTGTTACCCGATACCTGACTTTGTATTACCTGTGTTACTGACTGTGTTACTTGACTGTGTGTTACCTGTTACCTGACTGTGTGTTACCTGTTACCTGACTGTGTTTCTGTGCTACTGGATCAGTGTTACTTTGACTGTGTGTTACTTTGACTGCTACTGTGTGTTACACTGTTACCTGATTGTTATTTCTGACTGTTACTGCTACCTGCTACACCTGACTGTGTGTTACCTGTTACCTGACTGTGTGTTACTCCGCCTCTTCCCTGGTATAAGTGTTGAGGATCAGGAGGCGTGAGGACTTCCACCGCCACAGCCTCCAGGAATAGGAGTTAACTGCCCACTGGAATCCTTGTTGCTTTGTCTGTAAGCCAAGGAGGAGAGTTGGTATTTTATTGTAACACGTTCACGGTCACACACACACACACACACACACACACACACACACACACACACACACACACACACACACACACACACACACACACACACACACACACACACACACACACACACACACACACACACACACACACACACAAGAAAAATGAGTGATTGAAAGAGAGAGAGACACTGTGTATGTATCGTGCATGTATCTTGTTGTACTATATGTATCTGTGTCCACTTTTCTCGATCAAGATTTCTCGAGTTTTAGTGAACAGAATCCTTTAGACCCGCCGCCACCACCTCCTCCTCGTTCCTGTTATCTGGTTTAAGTTTTTTGTGAGTAACATTTTATTATCAGGCGAGGCAGGAGGCGAGGCAGGAGGCGAGGCAGGAGGCGAGGCAGCTTGGAACATCGTGTTTTATATGCAAATTACGATTCTTGTTTTATTACCTCGCCAATTTCCTGCCCGCTTTTTATAATTGTTTTTGAGGCGTTCCATTTTGGGTAATGCTGTTGTCTTGTATGATGGCGTGTGTGGGGAGGGAAGAAAGAGAGAGACTTCAGGGTTGAAGAGAGAGATAACAATAAAAAGAATGGGAAGAGGAGGAACATAGACACACACACACACACACACACACACACACACACACACACACACACACACACACACACACACACACACACACACACACAGTCGTGGAGGATCAAACGAATACTTTATCAACCAATTACAAATATTAATGTGAATGACGTCATATTATGTACGCCCTCTGACTGGTCAATGAGATGGCCATTTGGTTTGCAATTTAGTTTCCAAACACACCTTTGACGCTTTGACACGACTGGAAAATGTGGTGAATATTTCTAAAATGAATTTCTACTCATATGAATATTTATTAGTCAATCACAAACACTGAATTGGATAACGTCATTAGGCTTCTGATAAGTAAATTTACTCTTTAATGCGAAAATCCTATCTAATGACGCTGTACTTTTAAGTGTAATAGTAATGATGTTGTTTGGGTCTTCGCGTCATTTATAGTTGATAGAAAGTGACGTTTTTATTGTTTGAGTTAGTGTCTTGTTTATTTCGTTGTTTGTGTGCTTGTTCGTTTGTTTATGTCATACTTTTTTTCTTATCTGTTCCTTCCTTCCTTCCTTCCTTCCTTCCTTCCTTCCTTCCCTTACTACTTCATCTCTTTTTCTTTAGTAGTCTCTTTGCATTCGGTATGTATGTATGTATGTATGTATGTATGTATGTATGTATGTATGTATGTATGTATGTATGTATGTATGTATGTATGTATGTATGGCAGAGGGTACAGTTTTCACCGCCCATACAAGTTACTGGGCAGGTGAGTGTCTTGAGTGCAGAAAAATAATTAGAAAAAAAAAATACTAAGAAAAATTAACTAAACTCTAAGACACAAACTGACTGGATCTTCCTTAACGAATTATTTCAGGTGACACAAATCCTTAATACCTGACCTATGATAATTATTAAATACTTCTAGGAGGAGAGAGAGAAAGAAAGTGTTCTATATATTTTTTTTTTCCCCCGGATTACTGGGAGGACCAAGTGACACACCCCAGAGGTCACACTTTTGTCGTCTTATTTGTTGCCAGAGTTAGGGAGAGAAAACCTCTCTCTCTCTCACAGAACCTGGAGCGTAGCATTAACCATTCATCAACACCTCCCTGCCTACCACTCCCCACCTCTTTCCTTTTTCCTTTCCCTCCCTTCTTTTCTCCTCCTCCTCCATCTTCCCCCCTCCTTTCTCCCTCCCTCTTCTTCCCTCTCCTCCCAGCCTCCTCCTTCCTCTCTCTCCCACTTCCTCCATTTCTCCTCCCCCTTCCCTCCTCCCTCTTGAGTAAGTAGAGATCTTCATATCTTTTACAAACACCACTTCAATTCATTCTGGTGTAAGAGATTTAGAGGTCATTTTCTCTGATAGTTCTAAGTCCTTTATTTATTTTTTCCAAAGACCTTTAAGACACACTCTCTGACCGTCTTCTTGCATATGTGACTCAGCCATTAAAATAACAACACAACTACGCCATTATCTAGGGATGTGGTGGAGGTAGTCGTCAGAATCGGATATAAAGTGACCGAAATAATCGTTTTCCTATTTCTGGCGTACAAGCGGAGGTTAGCGGAGAGTTCTTGGTTGATGGGCGGGATATTTGGTGATCATGGGCGGGTTTTTGGTGATCATGGGCGGGTTTTTGGTGATCATGGGCGGGTGTGTGTGTGTGTGTGAGAGAGAGAGAGAGAGAGGGGGGGAGGCAGAGGGAGAGAGAGAGAGGTGAGACACTTAGCCGGGGGTGGTAGGGAGAGAAGGTAACGAGGAAGAGCCGCCAATAACAGTAAATAACAGTGAACGTTATCAGGAAAGATGGAGAAAACGTCTGGGCTCTAAAACACAGAGAATGGGAAGTGGTGGTGGTGGGAGCAGGTGGTCGTTGGAGCAGCAGCTGGTGGTGGTGGGAGCAGCAGCTGGTGGTGGTGGTGGAAGCAGCAGCTGGTAGTAGTGGAGGAGTTGGTAGATTCCGTTTGTAACTCCACAGGAATCTGTCTTGGTCGTAATGGTGATTTATTAATAAAATAAAGTGGAAAAATCAACGTATGTCTCATTTTATGTATTAAATGATCCTAACTCAACGTCATCAGACTTTAACAACTATAACTATATTTTCTATTTTTGTTTAAGTCCTCGAAATATATTTTTATTTCAGTAGTTGATTTTTCCGTTTTGTTTTAATTCACGTTTGTCAAGTACCGAGAATACAGCATTTTTGGTGCGTGCTTTCTCTGGCTCCCGGGGCTGGCATTATTGTTAATACCGGCTTGAGCACGTACCACCTACCATGAACACTTGACCGATATCTTCTTTCCGTGGGACTGATTCCTGGGAACGGCGACCCTCATTGACATGCTCCTACAGGAATCTTAAGGACGTAGGTAATGTTTAGTTATCTACGGCCAGAGTCTACTGCTACAGGAGGCTACCACAGGGGGAGACAGTAGGCCCTGGACAATTAGCCCTGGACAAATGACGCCTATATGTCCTGGGGGTTAGGGGAGGGTAGGACACACACTTTACTGTCAGGGGCGTCCTCTGTGTTGCCTAATGTCATGCCACCCGCTCGCATTTTACCTGACATTTTGTCCGGCTACTTTAAATGGCTCTCTGAAGTATATATCTAGTGGCGAATAATGTAACACACACGCAAACACACACACACACACACACACACACACACACACACACACACACACACACACACACACACACACACACACACACACACACACACCAGGGTTTTCAAGAGTATATTTACCGTCCAGTGTCCCCTCACCGTCACCATATTTACCTCTTAAAGCCAAAGTTTTCTTAGGTCGGCCGCCGGACCTCGCCTATTCTCAATATCCTGTTTGTTGACGTCGGTTAAACTCCGATTTATTGTCCCGGCTCTGGATTCAGGATCTCAAAAGGTCCATAATACTAAATTTTACTCAAGTCTTGGATGTTTTTGCACTAGTTCATTTATTTACAACATAAATTCCAAAATTATTTAGGAATTCGATAGAGACTCATTATAAGAAGGTGAAGTTAAAGAGAAACATTATTGTACGGATTTTTGTGAGAGTCTTGACTCCTTGTAAACAGAGGACGGATACGTCTCTCTGTGTGAGTCTTACAGTTATCTGAGCTTCTTAGTGTGTGAAGAAGAGTTATATGGACGACTGTGTTCCGTGATGGGGCGATAGCTTGTGTGTCAGCGTCGCGACCATCAAAAAAATGAACGTAGTGTTGGCATTCATATATCTCTCTCTCTCTCTCTCTCTCTCTCTCTCTCTCTCTCTCTCTCTCTCTCTCTTTTCGTGGGGCAGTGATTCATCTACCAGGTCAGCTGTGGTCAGTGTACAGGAGTGGAGGACAGTCGGTGGCTGGCAGGCGGGATTCGTGGCGTACAAAACTCTACGGTTATTAGTCGCCGCATTTCATTTACTTAAGTGGTTGGGTTTTTTTCTTGCCTTTCCTTCCCTTCCCCCACCCTTTACTTAACCCTCTCCCTCTCCACATCCTTCCCTATCCCTCTCTCTCCCCACCCACTACCCACCCCTCTCCCCACCCACTATCCACCCCTCTTCCTCTCTCCCACCCTTTACTTACCCCTCTCCCTCTCCATATCCCTACCTATTCCTCTCTCTCCATACTCACTACCCATTCCTCACCCGTCTCCCTCTCTGTCACACCCCTCTCTCTCCCCACCCACTACCCATACCTCCTCCTCTCCCACCCCCAACCTATCCCTTTCTCTCCCCACCCAACACTAACCCCCCCTATCTCTCCTCTCCCTCATTGACCCCTACTTACCACTGTACCTCTCCTTCTCCCCACCCCTCCTCTACCTCCCCTACCCCTCAACCACTCCATTACCTCCACTCCTCCTGCCCCCTCACCCCTCATCCTAGGCTGGAGGCGACCAACCCAGCTTTTAATTACATTTTGTTCAGCCTATAACAGAGGAACGTTACCTGGTCCCTGTGTGGTACAAAGCCTTCCCGTGAATATATTTTTTGTTTTAATCCTCCTCCTCAGTGTAAGTTATAGGGACACTATTCTCAATGTAATCTTAACACATTACCGTAATGAGAACCTATGGCTATTGTTAGTCTCGACCAATCACTTTGCTTGTTTAATGGTGGGGTAAGTAATAGTGTGAGGAGGAGGAGGAGGAGGAGGAGGAGGAGGACAAAGGGTGTGTGTGTGTGTGTGGTGTAGGTTAGGGGAGTGTGTACTTGAGGGAGGAAAGGGAACGTAGGAGAAGAGTAAAAATGATGGAGGGTAAAGTAGAAGGTAGTAACTGCGGGGGTAAGGAGGACGAGGATGGATGGATAGATGGATGGATGGATGGATGAATGGGGTCAACTACAGGGAGCACACACACACAGGTAAATATAAGCAAAAAATAACCTCAGTGTATATAAAGTGACGGCCATTCTTACGTTAATCTCCAGGTAAATAAATAAACTAGCGAGGGTCACTGCCTGTCCTGTTCTCTTTCAACTCGTGAATTATTTTTTCCTCTCCACATATGAGTTAAAGCGACCACCATCTTGTTATACGGTCGAGTCTCAGGGAACTTTTGGGGTCATTTTAAACACCATCTTTGTGTAGTCCTGTTGTATATATGAGTCGGTGGAACGAGTATTAATTAATGGGGGAGGAGAGCTTAATATTGAGACCTTTGACCATTCCTCTATTCCCCTTCTCTTCTCTCCCCTACTCCTTCCTTCCCCTCCTCTATCCTTAACCATCCCATCACCCTCCACCTATCCATACACCTCCCACACCCCCTCCACCTCCCCTTCCCTCATCTCCTCCCCTCTCTAACCTAACCATCCTCCACCACCTCACCCCTAACACTTCCCCCAGTGAAGTGTATGAAGTGGTCTCGACAACAGGACTATAAATTGTTGGGGTGTAGGGCTGGCCGGGAGAAGTGGTGGATAGAAGGATAATTGCCAGCAAGATGGATGATTGTCGGGACTGATAGATGGATAGATGCCGGAGATGAATGATGGTTGTATATCGGAAAGGATTGGGAAATATTTATATATGTATACGATATTTTATATAGTTGGACTGTTGTTGTTGTTGTTGTTGTTGTTGTTGTTGTTATTTTGGTGATGTTTTTGTTGTAATTTTTTTTTTCTTTTAGGGATTTCATGATTTTTTTTTAGGTTTTTCTTGGATTTTTTTGGGATTTTGTTTATTAATTTGCTTAGTATTTTTCTTGGGACTGTTGTAATTTTTTGTCCGTAGAGGTGAGGGGTCTGGGAGACAAGGGGGGGTAGTGAAGGTAGAGAGTCGGAGGAGGGAGGTTTGAGGCAGAATGGGGGAAGGGCAGAGAAGAGTATAAATCAACAACATGCTCTTATTCACTTGTATATTCCTCAAAACTAAAACGTTCCTATAAAACAAACATTCTGCACCAAAACCTCAATTTCAAACTAACTTTATTTTATATATATATTTTTTTTAGTAAATATATCAATCACGGTAACACCAAGACTTGTTTCTGTACCTTGAGATAAGTCTGTTTTAGCTGTCATATATATATTATTACTGTCATATCGTCTTCGTGTTGGCTGGTTGGCGTGGTTGAGCCTTCACACACCTACCCACCCACCCACCCACACACCCACCTACCCACACCCACCTACCCACACCCACCCACCTACCCACACACACCCACCTACCCCACCCACCCACCTACCCACACACCCCACCTACACACCCACCCACCTACCCACACCCACCACCCACACCCACCCACCCACCCCCCACCCACCCACCCACACACACCCACCCACACACCACCCCACCCACCCACACACCCACCCACACACACCCACCCACCCACACCCACCCACACACCCACCCACACACCCCACCCCACACACCCACCACCCCACACCCCCACCCACACCCCACACCCACCACCCACACACCCACCCACCCACCCCACACCCACCCACCCACCCACACACCCACCCCTACCCACCCACCACCACCCACCCACCCACACACCCACCCACCCACCCACACACACCCACACACCTACCCACACACCCACCCACCCACCACACCCACCACCACCACCCACCTACCACACCACCCCCACACACCCACCCACCTACCAACACACCCACCCACCTACCCCACACCCACCCACGACCCACCACCCACCCACCCACACACACACCTACACACACCCACTGACCTCTTGTAGTGTCAGAGCGTTGAGGCCTGGTGATGGGGTGGAGGTGCAGTGAGTCATGATCACCCACACTGCTGTTACTGGTACACCTGGCTACAGACCTAAATGCCTTCCCACCACCATTCTGATCATCAATGTGATTATGAGAAGGACTTAATGACCTCGTTTGAGCTTCCATCGCCTTAGTTGGACTGCAGAAAGTCCTCCTTCCTATCCCTCCTTCCCACCTCCTCCTCCTCCTCCCCCTCCCCAGACAAAAAAACATTCATGGCATTTCCAGTGGTGGTGACACGAGGCGTGGGGGAGGGGGAGGGGCGGGGGAGGGAGGGGGAGGAGGAGGGGCGCGGGGGAGGGGAGGGGCGAGGGGGGGAAACCACGGGTAATATTCTGTTTTGTAATTTCATCTGATTTTGGTCGTGACTGTTGGAGGATAATGAACGAGGTGGCGAAAGAGGGAGGAAGTGGGAGAAAGAGGGAGGAAGTGAGTGTGTGGAAGAGAATGAGTGGGAGGGAGAGATGGAGTGGGAGGAAGAGAGAGGGAGGAATGGAGAGGTGTTGATGAGTGGTGTGGCAGCGCCCTGTACACCGTCTTGCTGCCCTCATTAGCGCCGTTCCTCTCCTGTGAGTGATTGTCTCATTAGCTCACTATCAGAAGAGTCAACATTCACCTCAAAACTAAAGGTAGGGAGGAGGAGGGGGAGGCTAATCAGTGTGTGTGTGTGTGTGTGTGTGTGTGTGTGTGTGTGTGTGTGTGTGTGTGTGTGTGTGTGTGTGTGTGTGTGTGTGTGTGTGTGTCTCTCTCTCCTTTAGTCTCTATCTCTTCCTCCTTTCCTCCCTGCTACCTTGGCTATCCCCTCCCTCCCTCCGTCCCTCTCTCCCTTCTTCCCTCCCTTCTTCCATCTCTTTCCTTCTCTCTCTACCTCACTTCCTTCCTCCTTCCTTCTTTTTTCTCCCCCTTTCTCTCACCCTCCCACCCCTTTTACCTGTCTACCCCCCCACCCCACCCCCCAGGCAGATTTTCCCCCGTGACCCAAGTTTGGTCTTCGGAGCTGGGTGGGGTCTGGCGGGGCGGGGCGGGACGGGGCGGGGCGGGACGGGGCGGGGCGGGGCGGAGCGGGGCGGGGCGGGGCAGTGTTATCAGCAAGTGTTAGCTGATTTTACTTCTCACTGGGAAAAATTAACCTTGTGGGTTAATTAGATAACCAATTTTCCGCGCTATTACTGACTACATCCTGCCTGAGTCTCTGTGGTGGAGGACGCGGCCACGGTGTACAGGGGGAGTCTCTGGTGGTGGAGGGAGTCTCTGGTGGTGGAGGGAGTCTCTTTTGTTGGAGAGAAAGTGTTGTTTGAGGGTGAGTGGCTGTTGTTGGAGGGAGAGGAGGGAAAGTCTGTTGTTGGAGGGAGTTTCTGTTGTAGGAAGGAGTCTTTGTTGATGGGGCAGAGCCTATTATTTGAAGGAGTGGGGTGGGAAGGGAGTGATTGACTGTTGGAAGGAGGGGCTGGGAAGGAATGTTGAAGAAATGAGGGAACTTTCATTGGGGTGACTTTATTGGGGAATTGGGGGTCACACTTCACCACCCGTATAGCGATGAAGACTATGGGTCAGGAAAGACACATTACTCGTGTTTGTGTTGACCGGAACTAACACATCATCAAGTGTTTGTTTAGAGAATACTTACCTAACCTAACCCAACCCGGAACTAACACATCATCAAGTGTTTGTTTAGATAATACTTACCAAACCTAACCTAACCCAACCCGGAACTAACACGTCACCAAGTGTTTGTTTAGATAATTCTTACCTAACCTAACCCATCCCGGAACTAACACATCATCAAGTGTTTGTTAAGAGAATACCTAACCTAACCTAACCTAACCTAACCTAACCTAACCTATCCATTGTTCTTATGATGCTGGACTGAACCTTGATGTTGGGTAATACTTATATTATCTTGATGTAAATATTCTACCTCCTTATATATATACTTTCAACGTTGCTTAAGTGGAGGAAAGTATTCAGGAAAAATATAATGTTTGTGTTGTGTAACTAGTGTGATATCTCGGTACCTGTGTGTTATATATGAATGGGTTAAATGTACGAATGTGTGAGTGTCTTGAGAGGTGGATGGGTTGTCCGGCATGGTAGAGTTTGGGGTAAAAAAATCAGGGTGTTGCTAGAGGTGTAGTTACAGTTCGTGGGTAGTTAAGTACTGCTGCTCACACGGACATGACATACAGTACGCTGGTTTATGTGTCTGGTTTATTATAGGTTAATTAGCACAGGATTAAGTACAGGTAATGGTGTAACAATGACACAAATTATGTAGTTTAGAAAATAAACAAAAAAGTATGTACAGTCTCTCAAAAAAGCTATCTATACAAAATTGTGTTGAAAAAATATGAGAAACTGACGAAGGATTTTGACGACCCTGCCGAGACAACAGGAGTCACAGTGTTCATTCTGAAATTGATTGATCACCCCGAGTATAGACAGTTTTTTGAGTGACTGTACTATCAATATACTTTATGGTGTTAAGGTAAAGTTATGGTGTGTGATAATATAGAAAGTATATATTTAATTTTACAGGGGTACTTTATTATTGGTGATGGTGAGGTTATAGGGACATACAACACACCAACATTGATAAGGATTGACTGAATTTACATGCAAACAAGATTATGTGTTGAACAGTGTAGGAATATTGACTAGAGCATTTTAGAAGAATTGAATGAGGTAGAGGTTATGCTGAATATATATACTGTATATACACATAGTAGGATGACATGAGTATATAGTGCACAACAGTAGGGGTGTACCCACAATATGGCCCTGTTCCTGTTAGTTATTTCTTTCCCCTCATACAAGATTCTTACATCACTTTGCCTTTGCCATTTCTTGCATAATGCTTCTGGTATCACGGAGATAATCCTTGAGCCGTCTTACGCATCAACTATATCCATATATCCATCTCCTTGAAAGACAGGCAACCTATATAAATATATATATATATATATCTATATATATATATCCATTTTTTTAGCCATATCCTAGAGGTGGTGGTGTGGTGCCGTGTTTAAAGCAGCCAGTATAGGGGAGCACAACCACCACCGCCCAGTCTTTTACTGAGCCTGGCCGCACGTGGGTCACCTGGGGTAGTGGCCTGGGTGCTGATGCTGCTGCTACCTGTACAGTCAAGTCCTCAGTCCCTTACACACACCTCTCCCGACCACCACCCCAGGTCCCATAGCGCCTCGCACTGGCTCACTGCTACTGATTATTTATCTCCCTTATGGTCACAGTATTTATTCAGTGATTATTATTATTATTATTATTATTTTTATTTTTATTATTATTATTATTATTATCATTATTATTATTATTATTATTATTATTATTATTATTATTATTATTATTATTATTATTATTATTATTATTATTATTATGATATTACACGCAGATGACTAGCCTCAGTTATTGCTCAAGTAGTTTATTGGTAAAGCACAAGCTGTCCCTTTCATTCCCTTTTGCTCTCTTATTCTACGTTGCTTCCCTTTCATTCTTTCATTATGTTATCCTTAATACCCCTTTCTTTTTCCTCTGACCTTTCTTTCTTTCTTTCTCTTCATTTATTTTTGTTTTCTATTTTACTTTCTCTACAGTATATCTCCGTGTCTCACATTATATTTTCTCACTCTTTCTGTCTATCAGTCATACTTTTATCTTACTTAAAGGTGTTTTCTCTCTCTTTCTATCTCTCTCTCTCTCTCTCTCTCTCTCTCTCTCTCTCTCTCTCTCTCTCTCTCTCTCTCTCTCAGACAGCGGTGTTCAGTGTAGTATCAGTATACAATATCCTCATCATACCCCCTGGCCACACTGAGGCTAGTCTCTTAGCTGGAGTTTTTGAGGCAGACTATTGGCTTTTCAAGGCGGTTACTGAAACATTCGGGATATCTGCTGCTTCTCCTCATGCTCGAGTAGGCTTTTCCAACCTCCTCCTCCTCCTCTCTCTCCACCTGTACTACTTTACTGAGAAGATCTCTGGTTTATAGCTCATGAGATGAACTGTTTTGTACATACTATTATCAAGCTCGGTATCAGGTGTAGATTAATGCAAGTTTTATTTACCTATGTACATTATATCTTGACTCGATCACCTTCTGGTATAGAGGATTGATAAATATGGTTCAGCAGTGCATCAGTCTTTATTTTTTTTTTACTTAGTCATGTGTGTTCACTGTTACATTGGCCTAATACCTCCTCCCTCCCTTGGTTGTGTTACCGAGTAGCGCTTCTTTATTATTTACTTAGTTGAGTATAATTCTCACACTGGCCTGTATGACTGACACTCTGCCTGCTGCCTGGCTCTCGTTCCCTGACTTCTGCTATAGTCTAGCTTCTGCTATGCTATTTTTTTCTTGTATAATTATTGATTAATTGCTTTTTTTTCTCTCTCTCTTTATGGTAAACCCATTCTTACACATCCACGACGACCCATGGAAGCAGGCTGGCTGGAGGAGCGAAGAGGAGGGATGTCTGACATTCTCTGTGGAACTAAAACTCTTCTTCTCTGTTCTAACTTTTCACTTCTCTAACTCTCTGCTCTTTCTCTTCTCTTTTCTCTCTTTTTCTACTTTTGTTACATCTTGCTAACGTTTTTTTTTATTTACATTTCCTGTTCTGTCCAAAAATGTCTCAGTTCCTACATCCTTTTGTGAAAGGATCTGATCCTTGCTGATACATAATTCCTTATCTATAATTTGCGGTAGTTGGTTATGTAGCGAGAGCTAATTGGTGTGGATCAGTGAAGCTCTTAGTCACTACTGAAATGTTTATATCCATTGTATTACCGCAAATAATGTTATAATTGGTTAGAGTTGTCAAGGTGTTTTGTGAGTTATTTTATGTAGCTGACATAACTCTCTTAATGTGATGACGTGATCCAACCACCCGGGTTCTTGATAACCTCGGACACACACACACACACACACACACACACATACATGTATACATTGTGGCGAGCATGTTGTGGAGTGTGTAGGGTGTGTGCTTTCTCTTGAGACTCACAACACAAGCCTCCTACACCATACCTCTGCCGCCCGAGTCATCCATCCATCGTTAAATGACTTTTACTTCACGGAGAACATTAAGGTGGTGTAAGCGACCATAAACAAGATTGTCAGATGTTTTAGTAAATTGATGAGTCTAGTTTACTTTTGACTAATCTGTTTTTGTATATATATACCAGTATTGACTGTGTTTATTGACAGTTTTCGCCGCAGTTAAAGAGAGTAGTTTCCTTTCTCCTGTCATTACATCATTTAATTGGTCATAGTCTGAGAAAATGAGGTCAGACCAACAACCAACTTATCACCTGAAGGGACTTGTACCCTTTAAGGCCCTCAGTGTCAACAGCTGGTTATACTTAACTTTTAAGCTCTTTTTTTACCGCCAGTTCTTGTTCTGGTCCTGTCTTAAGTCTCATAATTTAATCGTTTCATATGATAACTGGTCTTTCGATAGTTTACTCAAGTGTGTTTTTATCTTTAGCTACCATAGCAGTGCTTTCAAGATAGGTGATGGCTGTGTAGTTGGCGTCCTGCTTCAATAAACCTTTGCTGAGTGTGATGCAACAGAGGGTAAGTCAGCAGTGGTAGTGTGACTATAAGCCGGTTTTCTCGGCCCAGTATCTGAGACAACAGTTAATTTGGGGATTTCAGTGAAGTACTTTAGTCTGGAGCTTATTTAGAGGAAGAAAATAATGTTTTTTTGGTAATGGTCAGTCGGCAGAGTCACAAGTAATTAATATCTACATATAAGATTTTAGTACTCATCATAGGATTCTTCTTGAGTACAATATAGGGGAGTACAGTCATCAACGTTCTTCCTCCCTTGTGAGTGTAACATTTGTGTGACTGGTACCTGGTGCTGGACCTGAACAAGGCACGTTTATAAGTCTTCTTTTTAAAGTTAAAGGTCTTTCCTATTTAAGTAGTCAGGTGCAAGGTGTTTGTATAACCTCTGTGATATCCCCAGTCAAGATGTGGCAGCAATAATTCTGGTGATCGACCATTATCCGGAACTCTGTCAGCTTTCATTTCCTCTAAATAGGTTTTAAAGGCGTATGTCTTCAAGATCAGTGATTTTACTGGTATTCAAAACTCAGAATGGACTTTCAAACACAGCCACAAGACAGCTGACTCTTCCTGATTTTTTTTTCTATATTAAAAACATTGGCTTGGTTCTTACAGTTACGAGTAAGTTGAGCAAATTTTCAAAAGACCAGTTGTTCAATATTAAAAAAAAAATAATAATTATAGACACTAAAGACAGCAACAGTAACTTGTCTGGTCAGGGGTTCTGATCTCCTCAATTAGTGACTCTCTGGGTTGACTGTGGACCTAAGATTTTCACTCCTCAGGTCCCAGTCATGTGTGTGTGTCTGTGTTGGTTTTATATGCACTCAGGTTGTGTCGTGCGTCAAGAAGATCTCATAGGTGGGATCCGAGACACGAGTCGGGGAAGTATCAAAACCTCTTGTCATCATTATGTTGAGGGAACAGCTTCACCTTCCACTCAGTTTACGCTTTCCTTTTGTTCCTCTCTGTTTGTGCATCTCATTTTCGTAATATTTACTTCGGTTTTGTGTTGATCTTAATCCCTTTGCAAGTATCCCAGAAGCTCCTCGCTGCCCCCTATAGCCTGTTGTTGTCTTGATGCTATATACAGAGTGACTCCTGGTGACTCCTCCCTCGCCCTCGTGGTCCCAGTCAGCACCACTCCTCTCGTCCCCATGGTCCCGGTCATCACCACTCCTCTCGTCCCCATGGTCCCAGTCATCACCACTCACTCACGGAACACAATACTCATCATTCTCATAACTTGCAGTGACTCCTCATAACACGTTATATATCTCTCATCTTATCTGGGATGATCAAGAGGGTCAGGCTTCACTTCATCATGTTGCTCTCCCGGCCCTCCTCTGGCACTGTCTAAACACCTAACCCAAGACTGGATACTTCAGTCGGTGTGGTAGTCATCGGCCCTGGACCACCACCTCACATGTGGCTGAGTCACTAACTCCTTTCTTATATATATATATATAATAAATCAAGAGGGACCTCTACGTTTCCTCTTATTGATAGAGAGTTTAGTGTTGTAAAGACCAGCGATTGTTCTCTAAATATCACCAGTCATCACGCTATGGAAGTTAACCTCTAGAAACAAGCACATATATGTATACAACTTATACATCTTGTTGTATTCTCTGCCAAGGTGCCGTGTTTACCAGATTCAGTTTAGAGGATTGTGTGTGTGCTGTCTGGGCCACAAATACTGGTGATACTTACAGAGCAGCGCCACTGACTTGTGTAGCTGAATACTGTTAAGTATCCAACTGCTTCACCGTGTTGCCACCTCCTGCCCCCACAGAGCACCAACATGACCACACTCACTCGACAGCTCCGCCCACCTGAGCTCGGACACAGATTACGGTTATACAGGAGCACTTTCTTCTCTGTCCAGCTGCTGCCTGGCTGATGATGCACAGGTACCAGTGTCTGTAGAAAGTGTTGTGGTGTGTAGTGCTCCTCACCCACGTGTGTTGGTCCGTCCCTCACTATACATTGTACACCCGTCATTCTCTTTAGTTTATGGACATATGTTACTCCTCTCATGTGTACCCTTTCGTAGAGTGTACCTGCCTCCATAGTGTACCCTACCCTGTACTGTACCTACCCCTGTTGCGTACTATGTTTTGATTATGTATCCAAGCTTGTAATGTACCCTGTTTCATAGTGTACCGGATCAGTTAGTGTACAGTGTCTGACTCCGTGTTATAACTAGCTCCATTGATTACTCTGCCCCGTAGTGTGCCTTGTACCTCTTTGTGTACCCTCCCCTTGGTATACCCTACTCCATAGTGTACCCTACTCCATAGTGTACCCTTCCCACAGTGTACCCTGTTCCATAGTGTAGCCTACTCTATTTTGTACCCTACCCCCTTACTGTACCCCACCCCTCAGTATAACCTACCCCAAAAGTATCCCATAGTGTGCCCTACCCGGTTGTGTACCTTCCCCATAGTGTACCTTACTCCCCACCGTACCTTACTAGCAAGAGTTCATATTCAGTAAAATGATCACTGAGGGAGTTCTGTAACAAAGGATTAATTAATATATAAATTCCATCCTAAAGAACACAAAGAAACAGTGTCTCCTGAACCACTCTTTGGAGTCTGCCGAGTTGATTAAAAGTGACGCCTCAAAACATGAAAAATTCACCTTTTATCAAGTTTAATTTTTACATTGACAAGACTCGCAGCGAAGTACAGCAGCTATTAAAGTCCGTTCGTCTCTCTCCCAGAACCACGAACCCCAAGATTCAAACTCATGAATAACGAAACATTTATGAACAAAATTATGTATCAGTCTACTGCTTCGGGTTCACGAGTCTGAATCTCTCGGGGTTCGTGGGAGGAGAGTCTGTGCCTACGTTATGGAAGTTGTTTTTGTGGTAATTAAGCCACCCCCCCCCACAAAAAAAAAATCTATGGCGGAAGCTTGGTGGTGAAGAATCATTGTTTTTGTACATAGATCAGGTTTGTACTGCTACTTGAATTGGTAAAAATGTTGCAATACAAGTGAAGGCATCTTAGTACTTTTAATCACCTCTCGAGTTTCAGTAGAATTTAGTCTTAAGAGGACTGAAAACCACATCTGTTGCAGTCCGTAATCTTAAATGTGTTCTCCGAGAAAGATTATCTTTTGCCAATACAGCTTTCAGTCATCGCCATCTGTGTGTAAATCTCTGTCTTCAACTTAAATCCTCATCATCGTTTTTATTTCGTCGTCTTTACCTTAATTTTCTCATTCGTCATCGTTCTCACTACAGCTCCGTAACCCAGTGCAAAAATACATTGTCAGAACTGTAGCGTCCTGGTGAACGTTCATTGACAATCGCCTCCAGGAGTGTTGGTAACACCCCCTCCCCCCCCCCTATCGTGCATCTCTTGCTCATGTCTGTTGTGGCTCACCTCATCATGAAGGTACAGTCGCCTGCACTTTGACGTGGTACAGTGTCTAGCGTGTTTTGTGAGATGTGGCACCTGTGGAATGTTTATCTTCTATTGCGAGGTTCCTTACGGCCGTTTTGGGAGTTTTAATACGATGTAAACAAATTCAGACTTGCCACATCTCACAAAGCGCGCTAGACACTGTACCACGTCAAAGTGCAGGCGACTGTACCTTCATGATGAGGTGAGCCACAACAGACTTTGTATTGAGCCTTGTGTCACGTGTACAAGGTATTAATTGACGTCGCAGTTATCAAACACTACCTGAACTTCTTCATTTACTACACGTTCTTCTATGTACGGTAATTATCCAATTCATTGGCCTGAACGTGATTTAAGAATATTGCACTTCCAAGAGTCTCATTGTCCAGGGTGGTGATCAATCCCACATGGTTGTTAGTTATTGTATTTCATAGGAATGTGTGGATGTGTGGTAGAGTTGACATTCCACAATTAAGATTCCATTTTGAGAAGATTCGAATACTTACGCGTACTAAAATACCACTATATGCTCTAAATCTTTCTACCAATTCGTGTTAGTAAAAGCCCTTGGTCTTACGTTCAAAAGTAAAGGTTTTCAACTCATAAGCAACCAATACGGATTTGATTTTGTTAATTATAATAGAACTAACACCAACAATATAGGTCACTCCCTTCGCTTCGTGTTCCTAGAAGTTTATGAGGGATTTCGCTGTGAGTCTGGTGATGGTCACTGTAGAAACTAAACTAAAACGAAGGTAGATATTTTAAAAACTATTTCAGGGCATCTTTTTTATTGCACTTTACACAGTATAATAATCAGATCTTGATTCAAAGTCTCGATTGTGTTTTTTTCTGTTCTTGTGTGATTTATTTAATTATTAATCAATGCGAAATTATGGTTCTTCTACAAATTAATCCCGACTGTTACTCGCTGTGTAGTCTTCCCCCACTCTGTCCTGTTGTGTACCCGACCCTGTTGTTAGCTGTTGGTGTTAACTGCCCCGTTAGTGTTCACAATCATCTACCGGTCGGTCATTATGGCTACGATAAACCGGTTACAATGTACCTAGTTCTGACGTGTACCCTGACTGTACCCTTACCTACTCTGTACCCTGACGTGTTCTCTATCTTGGCCTATACTGCACCGTGACTTATCTGTATCTTGGGGCCTACTGTACCGTGACCTATCTGTACCTAGGGGGTCACTGTACCGTGACCTATACTAAATCATGGCCTCTACTATTCATTGACATATTAATATCTGACCTATAGTGTACCCTGACCTGTAGTGTGTACCCTGACCTGAAGTGTGTACCATAACCTGTAGTGTACCATGACCTGTAGTATCACTGACCTGTAGTGTACCCTGACCTATAGTGTACCCTGACCTGTAGTGTACCCTGACCTGTAGTGTACCATGACCTGTAGTATCACAGACCTGTAGTGTACCCTGACCTGTAGTGTACCCTGACTTGTAGTGTACCCTGACCTCTAGTGTGCCCTGATCTGTAGTGTACCCTGACCATATTAGTGAGTCTTGTTATGAAGAGATTCCATTCCGTCCCACTGAGTGTCGCCTACGCATGAGAGTGAGTACATAGAGTCCCCAGAGGAATCCCTAGTGTCCTTATCCATGAGTAGGACTCCTATAGACGGTCTTGAAGGATCCTAAAGCCTGGGCGACGTCTTGCAGGAGAATGTAGCAACAGCCTCTTATTCATGCTCGAGCTCCTCCTCCTCCTCCTCCTCCTCCTCCTCCTCATTTAGTCTCACCACCATTATCCTAATATCCTGTAGATGAGGTTCTCTGTAGGAGTGGAACATTGATAACGTTTTGTGTGGGAAATTAAACCCTGATCCTACAGAGTGCCGTGGGCCTCTATGCTTGTTATACATTCTTCATGACTTTTTTTTGTGTTTTAACCCCATTTTTTGCTGATACCTTCTCATGTTCTATAATATTTGTATCAGTTGTATGATGTGCTTCTTCTATACCTGATATCCTGCTCTGATATACAGGACAAGCTGAGCCAAGCGTTTTCTCATCTTCTTTTTTCTTTTTCTTTTTTTAACCTCTTGTACCTTTCTGTCTGTTCCCTCTTCTTTTTTATCTCCTCCTTCTACAGCTCCTTTTCTCCTCTTACTTCATTTCTCTGCGCAGTCTGGCATGACGTCCCTGCCCTTAATTTTCCAGGCAATCTGCTTCTATGCGCCGAGGTGGATGTGGAAAAATTGGGAAGGTGGCAAAATCCATGCCTTAATGATGGATTTGGACGTGGGTATCTGTTCCGAAGTGGAGAAGAAACAGAAGAAGAAGCTGCTACTGGACTACCTCGCCGACAACCTCAAGCATCACAACTGGTGGGCCTACAGATACTTCTTCTGCGAGCTGTTGGCCTTCCTCAACGTCGTGGGTAAGGATCACTATACTGTCTCTTCGTGTGTCTAGACATTATTATATACTCTTCGTCCAGGAGCCCCCCCGCCAGGGTTCCTTTACGTGTCTTAAAATAATCTTGTGCGATGCTTTGTGTGTGTGATATAACGTTACATAATGCCGTGTTGTTGTTTGTAAGGGAAGTTGTAGTAATTCGTGATAGTATTTATATATAATGGTAGTTGTAATTTACGCATGATAACGCTAAGTAGTTGACCTATTGGCTTTTATCATATGGTAGATGTGTGATATTGTCTGTTATGTTTTAGTACGTGGTGTTTTGTTTCGTTTTAAATTAACCATGAAAACCGAGTCAGTTTTTTAAAGATTCATTTTTGAATAGTGGGCAATATTTTTTGTTCTTTGTTAGTGGTAGATGTGTTAGTGGTAGATGTGTTAGTGGTAGATGTGTTAGTGGTAGATGTGTTAGTGGTAGATGTGTTAGTGGTAGATGTGTTAGTGGTAGATGTGCTAGTGGTAGATGTGTTAGTGGTAGATGTGTTAGCTGTAGAAATGTGAACTCTGTATCGACGCTGAACGAACACGTGAACAACAAAATGCAAAATTACTAAGCTAAACGAGCAGCTCAGTGAGACGCAAAGCTTCATTTGGTGGTAAGGTTGGGCGTGTCTTCCCGTACACGGTAAGTGGCTTGCGTTCAGCACCCAGTGTTGTTCTTGTTGCTTAATACTCGCCTCTATAATATATAATAAAAAATAGCGATAATGGTGTGAAGAAGTTAACTTGAAACTATAACTTATTGCCACATTAAAAAGTACCTCCCAACACTTTGAGCTGAATTAAAATTAAAAGTTGACAACTTAAGCCATAAAAGGCTCTCTGGCTCTCAGTAACTGTGGAAAAATACGAGTGTTTTTATTTCATACGACGCCGCCGCCCGCTGCTGTAATTACAAATACGTCTTTCATGAAATTCGAAATTCCCTCGTGTGATGAGAATTTCCGAAGAGAATTCCAAATATTTCTAAAAGTTTTAAGTTTATTGCAGTAGTGTAGGTAATTAGGAAACATAATTCACAGCATCTGGAGGACTGAGTAATGTCACGGATCAGTAGTAACAGATATCTAATTGGCTACTGAAGCTCGTGTGCTCAGGCGTTTAATCTTCGAGTGGTAAATGGATCACTCCGGTCCATTTACTTTGACTCCAATATTTTCCTTTTTCTGTTCTGTATTCTGTCTTGTTCTCTCATCACCCTGTCTGTCTGTCACTCCGGTGCTATGGACGGTAAGACTCCAGTTCAGCTACCCGTATCCTCACTCGCTTCACACCCAGTATAATAGTCAATTAGTCCCATTCTGTGTTGCTGTATTGGGGGCTGAGGACTAGAAGGGGCTTATGGACTCTCTCTCTCTCTCTCTCTCTCTCTCTCTCTCTCTCTCTCTCTCTCTCTCTCTCTCTCTCTCTCTCTCTCTCTCTCTCTCTCTCTCTCTCTCTCTCTCTCTCCCATTGATCGATTTGGAAGTTTTAAACATAGGATGGTCAACGAATACAATTAACCTATGGAAAATTACATCGCCCTTGTCTATCCTAACTTCTAAAACTGTCATAATTCACCGTACAGATTGGCCCTAAATACTTCACGCTGCTGTACTGGTTATAAGCGGCTGTGTGTTTTATTCTGATATATAAACAGTTAATTTATTTGTACTGTGTGTGTGTGTGTGTGTGTGTGTGTGTGTGTGTGTGTGTGTGTGTGTGTGTGTGTGTGTGTGTGTGTTTTGTGTGTGTGTGTGTTTGTGTGTATGTGTGTGTGTAGAGACCAAAGCAAAAATCCACAGTGCATTTTAACATTCGATACTACTTTTATGCGAATTACTCAGTTTAATGAACCATATTTTAACGGATTTAACCAATTGGCGGACGACCATGCGAAAAAAAATTAAATTGAAATTGTTTTTTGTTTTTGTTTTTGCGGGGGGAGGAAGGGGTGAGTGGGTCATTAGTACTGTCTCTTAATCCAATTGAGTACAAGAATTTAACCCTGAGTACGTGTGTGTGTGTGTGTGTGTGTGTGTGTGTGTGTGTGTGTGTGTGTGTGTGTGTGTGTGTGTGTGTGTGTGTGTGTGTGTGTGTTTGTGTGTGTGTGTGTGTGTGTGTGTGTGTGTGTGTGTGTGTGTGTGTGTGTGTGTGTGTGTGTGTGTGTGTGTGTGTGTGTGTGTGTGTGTGTGTGTGCTTTGTTTCATTGCGAATATAAAATAGAGATGTCAGCAATGGTGTTTTTCTATAATATTGCTTAACATGCAGCAGTATAAGAGGGAGCGTTGGGAAGCTGCTACTGTCAGGCCAGCACCGTGGGGGAGCGGCTACCCAAGATTTATTTTATTGCATCTAAAACTTATAAAATATGAGCTAACTAAGGGTGTGTAGAGCGAGAAAATGCCTCTAGACGCGCGTTTTAGGTGATGTAGTGTCAGAATTTCATTTAAAAAATACCAAGGATATTTTTTTTTTCTTTACGCTAGAGAATAGTGAGGGAGAGGAGAGTGTGTGAACTCTGGATTTTCCCCCCTCATCTCACCACAACCACTATTATTACTACCACCATTATCACCACCACTATAACCACCACTAACACTACCATCATCATCAGTACTACCACTATTGTTCACCATTATCACCACCATCAACACTACCATCATCATCAGTACTACCACTATTGTTCACCATTATCACCACCATCAACACTACCATCATCATCAGTACTACCACTATTGTTCACCATTATCACCACCATCAACACTACCATCATCATCAGTACTACCACTATTGTTCACCATTATCACCACCATCAACACTACCATCATCATCAGTACTACCACTATTGTTCACCATTATCACCACCATCAACACTACCATCATCATCAGTACTACCACTATTGTTCACCATTATCACCACCATCAACACTACCATCATCATCAGTACTACCACTATTGTTCACCATTATCACCACCATCAACACTACCATCATCATCAGTACTACCACTATTGTTCACCATTATCACCACCATCAACACTACCATCATCATCAGTACTACCACTATTGTTCACCATTATCACCACCATCAACACTACCATCATCATCAGTACTACCACTATTGTTCACCATTATCACCACCATCAACACTACCATCATCATCAGTACTACCACTATTGTTCACCATTATCACCACCATCAACACTACCATCATCATCAGTACTACCACTATTGTTCACCATTATCACCACCATCAACACTACCATCATCATCAGTACTACCACTATTGTTCACCATTATTACCACCATCAACACTACCATCATCATCAGTACTACCACTATTGTTCACCATTATCACCACCATCAACACTGCCATCATCATCAGTACTACCACTATTGTCGCCACCACCACTACTATCACCAGCAGCTAGCACCAGTAGTACAGTATGGCTCACATTGTCAACATAATTACACAATAATTTTTAGCTGTTCCAGTATTCAGGCCGGAACAACTATTGTATTGCTGCTGTTGTTGTTTTAATTCTTGCTACACTTTACACGTTAGCTGACCTCGTCTGCTGACCACTTTACACGTTAGCTGACCTCGTCTGCTGACCACTCTACACGTTAGCTGACCTCGTCTGCTGACCATTTTACAAATTAGTTGACCGCGTCTGCTGATCACTTTACACGTCAGCTGACCTCGTCTGCTGACCACTTTACACGTCAGCTGACCTCGTCTGCTGACCACTTTAAACGTCAGCTGACCTCGTCTGCTGACCACTTTACACGTCAGCTGACCTCGCCTGCTGACCACTTTACACGTCAGCTGACCTCGCCTGCTGACCACTTTACACGTCAGCTGACCTCGCCTGCTGACCACTTTACACGTCAGCTGACCTCGCCTGCTGACCACTTTACACGTCAGCTGACCTCGTCTGCTGACCACTTTACACGTTCGCTGACCTCGTCCGATGTCCACTTTACACGTTAGCTGACCTCGCCTGCTGACCACTTTACACGTTAGCTGACCTCGTCTGCTGACCACTTTACACGTTAGCTGACCTCGTCCGATGTCCACTTTACACGTTAGCTAACCTCGCCTGCTGACCACTTTACACGTTAGCTGACCTCGTCTGCTGACCACACGTTAGCTGACCGACCTTTACGTTAGCTGACCTCGCCTGCTGACCACTTTACCACCTCGTCTGCTGGCATTTACGTTAGCTGACCTCGCCTGCTGACCACTTTATACGTCAGGCTGGACCTCGTCTGCTGGCCACTTTACACGTTAGCTGACCTCGTCTGCTGACCACTTTACACGTCAGCTGACCTCGTCTGCTGACCACTTTACACGTTAGCTGACCTCGTCTGCTGACCACACTCGGTGTTAAGTGTGGCTCATTCACAGCTCCAACTTGTCCTGAGATACATTGGGTCGTAGTGACTTTGTCGACTGTGAAATTACACCTGCTTTTGTTTGTTGACAAACACACACACACACACACACACACACACACACACACACACACACACACACGTACGTACGATGTTCGTTTATTTTGGTGGACAGTTTACTATCAGTAGACTAACTTGACCTATTGTGAGTGTTTTATGATACCCCCACCCTCCTCTCCTCCCTCCTTCTCTCCTCTTCATCCCATCCCTAGCTCCCTCCCCACATCACCCCCCCCCAACCCCTCACCTCACCCCAGTGTAAAAGTTCTCCTGTTTAATTACCGGAATAGTAAGCGTCCGTTACACTGTTTCTATTATTATTATTATTATTATTATTTTCATTTTGTTGCTTCACACGTGAGAGAGACCCGCCCGCTCACACACCCAATAAGATAAGATTTACCTGATAAGATGAAAGAAATCAGATGAAAAAATAAGTACTTTACAATCACTCATAAAAACTATCTTTACAAAATTGTGTTGAAAAAATATGATGCAACGGACGAAGGATTTTGACAACCCTACCGAGACAACAGGAGTCGCACTGTTCATTGTGAAATTCATCGATCACCCCGAGTATAGATAATTTTTTGAGTGACTGTACATTATGTATACCGGTATAACTCCTTATATGCAGCTAACCCTCGATCACTGTTGGTTTTGATATATCGAGTTATGTATCATCGTTCTATTGTCCTCTCTGAGTTAATGCACCCACCACGCTTCCCCCACTCCCCGTCTCAGTACAGAATAAGGTATTAGTTTTAAGTAAAGATAAATAAACAGGGTGTAGGGAGGGCACGTAGGTGTAAGGAGGGAGTGGGGGTGTAGGGTAGAGGTGCAGGGAGGGGGTGGAGGTATAGATGTAGGGTGTAGGGTGGAGGTCGTCTAGATAGGAGACGGTGTAGGGCGGCGCCTCACGCACTCCCTCGTCGTCATCAGTCGAATGGTTCAATCCCAGCGTTAATGGGTTTTCCTCTGTCGTAGTTCTGATTCCCAATTTTTTTTTACCGTGAAGCACCTCGAGTCCACGTCTATTTCTCTGCTATTTTCATACATGGAGTCAGTGAGCCCGGCTGGGAGATGCGTGGCTGGTGTGTGTGTGGCGGCAGCTGTCAGGCCAGGCGACGAGGGGAGGGCGTTCTTGCCACTCCCCGACGTCATGATTTCTGGATCGAAGGCGGGAAGTGCGGTCGTTTGCATATCAAAAGCACGAATGGAGTGACGAGCTTGAAATCAACTTTTCCTTTTTGCGCATTGCTTAACATATCACAACCTGAGGGTATATGATAACTACAAATTAGATTAAGTCTCTCGTTTGATAATTTTAAAATATAAAATTCCCAGGTTGTTTGATGTGAGTTAGATAGTTAGCAATTTGGAGCGTGAGTGTAGTTATGTCTCTGGAATTATTGATTAATAAATTTTTTTAATGGTGTTATGATATACGGAGTAATTATGAGCCTTAGGTCGGTTAGTGTGTGGTACATGGCGCCAATAACAAGTTTAATTTCTTGAAGCGGACAATGATGGTCGTGATGAGGAATTTTTCTAAATAATGTGATAGAATATTCTGCCAGTCTTCCCCCCATACTGAACCATTGACCATAATTGTCTTCCTGGAGTCACTGTCATCATCATCGTAGTCATCATCGTCGTAGTCATCCTCGTCGTAGTCATCATCGTCGTAGTCATCATCGTCGTAGTCATCCTCGTCGTAGTCATCATCGTCGTAGTCATCCTCGTCGTAGTCATCCTCGTCGTAGTCATCCTCGTCGTAGTCATCGTCGTAGTCATCATCGTCGTAATCATCATCGTCGTCGTAGTTATCATTTTTGTAGTCATCATCATCGTAGTTATCGTCGTCGTAGTTATCATCGTCGTAATCATCATCGTCGTAGTCATCATCGCAGTCATCATCGTCGTAGTCATCGTCGTAGTCATCATCGTCGTAGTCATCGTCGTAGTAGTCATCATCGTCGTAGTCATCATCGTCGTAGTCATCATCGTCGTAGTCATCATCGTCGTAGTCATCATCGTCCGTATACACCTTAAACACTTGTCTCAGATAAATTCCTTACACATCGGATATACAGTATATTTCCCCCTAAAATATCACCCACTGTCAAATCATCCCACACCGCGGTCCCCGGGTAAAAGTTACAGACAACCATTTACACCCGAACAGTATTTGTCAGGCAGCGACACACCCCACACACTCTTTTTTTAACTTCATCCTCCGGGAAACGCACTCTACTTCAATTATAAACTCGCAATGCAATAATACCAGCAAAAACACTTGCCTCTTCAATTTTTGCTTCTCACAACCATTCTACCTATACCCGTTTGTGTACAATACTGAACGTCCAGCTGTATGGATGGATGTATGTGTGTATGTATGTATGTATGTATGTATGTATGTATGTATGTATGTATGTATGTATGTCCTTCCTGTACACTGACGATTTAACCTTAAATTTCTGAGACCTGATGACGTGCCTCTTCCTCCTCCTTCTCCATTATGTCCTCCTGCCTGATGCTCCTTTGGCTTTCTATCTCTTAACCTGGGTCTTTGTCTTTGGCCAAGGCTGGTTAGTGTGTGAGTGAGACAGGCGTGCTGATGAGGAGGAGGGAGGAGAAAAGGTGTGTGTGGGGGGGGTACGTGGGTGGAGGAGTGTGTGTGTGTGGGGGTACGTGATGGGAGGAGTGTGTGTGGGGGGTACGTGGGTGGGAGGTGTGTGTGTGTGTGTGTGTGGGTACGTGGGTGGGAGGTGTGTGTGTGTGTGGGGGTACGTGGGTGGGAGGTGTGTGTGTGGGGGGTATGTGAGTGGGAGGGAGGTGTGTGTGTGTGGGGGGTACGTGGGTGGGAGGAGTGTGTGTGTGTGGGGGGTACGTGGGTGGGAGGTGTGTGTGTGTGGGGGGTACGTGAGTGGGGAGAGTGTGTGTGTGTGTGTGGGGGGGTGTGGGTGGGGGGTGTGTGTGTGTGTGTGTGGGGGGTACGTGGGTGGGGAGGTGTGTGTGTGGGGGTGCGTGGGTGGGAGGTGTGTGTGGGGGTGCGTGGGTGGGAGGGTGTGTGTGTGGGGGGGGCTGGTGGGAGGGTGTGGTGGTGGGGGGTGTGGGAGGTGTGTGTGTGTGGGGGGTATGGGTGGGAGGAGTGTGTGTGTGTGGGGTGGGGGGTAGTGGGTGGGAGGAGTGTGTGTGTGTGGGGTACGTGGGTGGGAGGTGTGTGTGTGTGGGGGTACGTGGGTGGGAGAGAGTGTGTGTGTGGGGGGGTACGTGGTGGGAGGAGTGTGTGTGTGTGGGGGTACGTGGGTGGGGGAGTGTGTGTTGGGGGGTACGTGGGTGGGAGGTGTGTGTGTGTGGGGTACGTGAGTGGGAGGTGTGTGTGTGTGTGGGGGGTACGTGGGTGGGAGGAGTGTGTGTGTGGGGGGGTGCGTGGGTGGGAGGAGGTGTGTGTGTGGGGGTACGTGGTGGGAGGAGTGTGTGTGTGGGGGGGTATGTGAGTGGGAGGGATGTGTGTGTGTGTGTGGGGGGGGTACGTGAGTGGGAGGAGTGTGTGTGTGGGGGGGGTACGTGAGTGGGAGGAGTGTGTGTGTGTGGGGGGGTACGTAGGTGGGAGGTGTGTGTGTGTGTGGGGAGTGCGTGGGTGGGAGGTGTGTGTGTGTGTGGGGGGGGTACGTGAGTGGGAGGGTGTGTGTGGTCCTGCTGGTTGCCCTCAACTAACTTAACAAGTAAAAGATACATGTGAACCATTCCTTTCTCCTCTTCCTTTCCTCTCCTTTCTCTCTCCCTGTCTCCCTCTCCTCACAACTTTTCTCCCTCTCCCTACCCTCTCCCTCACCCTTTTTCCCCCTCTCCCCTCACCCTTTCTCCTCCCTCTCCTTTCTCCTCCCTCACCCTTTCTCCCTCTCCCTCACCCCTTTCTCCTCTCCTCACCCCTTTCTCCCTCTCCCTCACCCTTTCTCCCTCTCCTTTCTCCCTCTCCCTCAATCCTTCTTCCTCATCCTTTCTCCCTCTCCTCACCCTTTCTCCCTCTCCCTCAATCCTTCTTCTCCCTCAATCCTTCTCCCTCACCCTTTCTCTCTCTCTCCCTCACCCTTTCTCCATCTCCTTCAATCCTTCTCCCTCTCCCTAACCCTTTCTCCTTCTCCGTCAATCCTTCTCCCTCTCCCTCACCCTTCTCCCCTCTCCCTCCCTCTCCCTCTCCTTCTCCTCCTCTTCTTCCCTCAGGGAAGAAGTAAGAGGAGAGGGAAGGAGGAGTGGTGAAGGGGGGTGTGAGGAGAGGGAGAAGGGAAGGAGGGGGATAAATGTGGGGAGGGGGAGGGAGGGAGGAGGAGGAAGGCTGTTCTAGGGTGGAAAAATATGAGATAATTGTCATCACAATGACGACCAGTGGAGGAGGAGGAGGTGGGAAAGAGAGGGAGGAGGAGGTGGTGGAAGAGAGGGAGGAGAAGTGGAAGGAGGAGGTGGAAGAGGGAGGATGAAGGTGAAAGAGAAGGAGGAGGAGGAAGAGAAGGTGGGGGAGGAGATAGAGAGGGGAAGTGGAAGAAGAGAGGAGAGGAGGAGGAGAGAAAGAAAGAGAGAGAGAGAGAGGAATGAACATATGAATGGAGAGGAGGAAGAAGAAGAGGAGGAGGAAAGGAAAAGGGGCAAGGAAGAGAATAAAGAAGGAAGAACCGCTAGGAACAGTTTAGGGAGCGAAAACAAAAGGGAGGAAGAGAATAGAGGATAAAAGGAACTGAAAGACAAGAAATAGGAAGAAGGGAGGTGACATAAAGAGAGGAGGAGGAGGAGGTCTCCTTTTTTTTCTCTAATCGGCCCATTTTCCCACGGTCTTACCTTTTTCCCCACCACTTCCTGGGACACCACTCAACCTCCACCAGACAACCAGACCTCCCCCAGACACCCTCCCAGACCTCCACCAGACCTCCCCAGACACCCACTCCACCAGACACCCTTCAGACTCCCAAACACTCCCCCAGACACCCTCCCAGACACTCCCCAGACAACCAGACACTCTCCCAGACACCCAAACACACCCCCCCAGACACCCAAACACTCCCCAGACACCAAAACCTCCCCAGACACCCAAACACTCTCCCAGACACCCCACCAGACACCCTCCCCAGACACTCCCCAGACAACCAGACCTCCCCAGACACCCAACCACTCCCCCAGACACCCAACACACCACCAGACACCCTCCCAGACACTCCCCAGACAACAAGACACGCCCCCAGACACCCAAACACTCCTTCAGACTCCCAAACACTCCCCAGACACTCCCCCAGACAACCAGACACTCCCCCAGACACCCAAGCACTCCACCAGACACCCTCCCAGACCTCCCCCAGACACCCTCCAGACACTCCCCAAGACACCAAACACTCTCCCAGACATCCAAACACTCCCACAGACACCCAAACACTCCCCCAGACAACCAGACACTCCACCCAGACACCCACACACTCTCCCAGACACCCAAACACTCTCCCAGACACCCAAACCTCCCCAGACACCCAAACCTCCCCAGACACCCAAACACCCCCCAGACACCCAAACACTCTCCCAGACACCCAAACACTCCCCAGACACCCAAACACTCCCAGACCCAAAAACCTCCCCAGACACCCAAACACTCCCCAGAACCCACACTCTCCCAGACACCCAAAAACTCCCCAGACACCCAAACACTCTCCCAGACACCCAAACATTCCCCAGACACCCAAAAACTCCCCAGACACCCAAACACTCCCCAGACACCCAAACACTCCCCAGACACAAACCTCCCCAGACACGCAAACACTCTCCCAACACCCCAAACACTCCCCCCAGACACACAAACACTCCCCAGACACCCAAAACCACTCCCCGAACACTAAACCCCACTCCCCAGACACCAAACCTCCCCAGACCCAAACACTCCCCAGACACCCAAACACTCCCCAGACGCCCAAACTCCCCAGACTCACAAACCTCCCCAAACACCAACCTCCCCAGACCCCAACCTCTGATACCCAAACCTCCCCAGATACCAACACCCCCAAACAGCAAACACTCTCCCAGACATAAACCTCTCCCAAATCCAGACCTCCCCCAGACACCAACTCCTCCCAGACACCCAAACACTCCCCAGACACCCAAACCTCTCCCAGACCCTGAACACTCCCCCAGACACCCAAACATCTTCCAGACACCCAAACATTCCCCAGACACCCAAACACTCCCCCAGACACCCAAACCTCCCCCAGACACCCACACTCCCAGACACCCAAACACTCTCTCCCAGACATCCAAACACTCCCCCCAGACACCCAAACACTCTTCCAGACACCCAAACCTCTCCCAGACACCCAAACACTCTCCCAGACATCCAAACACTCCCCCAGACCCCAACACTCCCACAGACACCCAAACACTCCTCAGGACACCCAAACACTCTTCCAGACACCCAAACACTCCCCAGACACCCAAACAGTCCCTCAGACACCCAAACACTCCTCCCAGATATCCAAACACTCCCCAGGCACCCAAACAGTCCTCAGACACCCAAACACTCCCCAGACACCCAAACCTCCCAGACATCAAACCTCCCCCAGACACCCAAACACTCTTCAAACACCAAAACACTCTCCCACACACCCAAACATTCTCCCAGACATCCAAACACTCCCCAGAACAAACACTCCCCCAGACACCCAACCTCCCCCAGACACCCAAACACTCTCCCAGACACCCAAACACTCCCAGACACCCAAACCTCTCCCCAGACACCCAAACACTCCCCCAGACACCCAAACACTCCCCCAGACACCCAAACACTCCCCAGACACCCGACAATCCCCAGACACCCAGACACTCTCCCAGACACCCAAAACCTCCCCAGACACCCAAACACTCTCCCAGACACCCAAACACTCCCCAGACACCCAAACACTCCCCAGACACCCTAACACTCTCCCAGATATCCAAACACTCCCCAGACACCCAAACCTCCCCCAGACACCCAAACACTCCCCAGACACCCAAACACTCTCCAGACATCCAAACACTCTCCCAGACACCCAAACACTCTTCCAGACACCCAAACACTCTCCCACACACCCAAACACTCTCCCAGACATCCAAACACTCCCCCAGAAACCCAAACCTCCCCCAGACACAAAACCTCCCCCAGACACCCAAACCTCTCCCAGACACCCAAACACTCTCCCCAGACACCCAAACCTCTCCCAGACACCCAAACCTCTCCCAGACACCCAAACACTCCCCAGACACCCAAATACTCCCCCAGACAGCCAAACACTCTCCGAGACACCCAACCTCCCCAGACACCCAAACACTCCCCAGACACCCAGACACTCCCCAGACACCCAGACACTCTCCCAGACACCCAAACACTCCTAGACACCCAAACACTCTCCCAGACACCCAAACACTCCCCCAGACACCCAAACACCCCCAGACACCCAGACACTCTCCCAGACACCCAAACACTCCCCAGACACCCAAACACTCTCCCAGACACCAAAACCTCCCCCAGACACCCAAACACTTCCCCAGACACCCAAACACTCCCCCAGACACCCAAACACTCCCCAGACACTCAAACACTCCTCCAGACACCCAAACACTCTTACAGACACACAAACACTCCCCCAGACACCCAAACACTCTCCGAGACATCCAAACACTCCCCAGACACCCAAACACTCCCCAGACACCCAAACACTCTCCCAGACACCCAAACACTCCCCAGACACCCAAACACTCCCCCAGACACCCAAACACCCCCCAAACCCCAAACACTCTCCCGGAACACCCAAACACTCCCCCAGACACCCCCTCCCAGATACCCAAACCTCCCCCAGACACTCAAACACTTCCCCAGACACCCAAACACTCCCAGACACCCAAACACTCCCCCAGACTCTAACCTCCCCCAGACACCCAAACACTCCCCAGACACCAAACACTCTCCCAGACACCCAAACACTCTCCCAGACACCCAAACACTCTCCCAGACACCCAAACACTCCCCCATACACCCAAACACTCCCCAGACACCCAAAACCTCCCCAGACACCCAAACACCCCCAAACCTAACCTCTCCAGACACCCAAACACTCCCCCAGACACCCAAACACTCCCCAGATACCCAAACACTCTCCCGACACTCAAACACTTCCCCAGACACCCAAACCTCCCCAGACACCCAAACACTCCCCAGACACCCAAACACTCCCCAGACTCACAAACACTCCCAACACCCAAACACTCCCCCAGACACCCAAACACTCCCAGATACCCCAAACTCCTGAATACCCAAACACTCCCCAAACACCCAAACACTCTCCCAGACACCCAAACACTCTCCCAGACTCCCAGACACTCCCCAGACACCCAAACACTCTCCCAGACACCTGAACACTCCCCAGACATCCAAACACTCCCCAGACCTCCAACACTCTCCAGACATCCAACACTCCCCAGACACCCAAACACTCTTCAGACACCCAAACACTCTCCCACACACCCAACCTCTCCCAACATCCAAACACTCCCCCAAACCAAACACTCCCCCAGACACCCAAACACTCCCCAGACACCCAAACCTCTCCCCAGACACCCAAATACTCTCCCAGACACCCAAACACTCTCCCCAGACACCCAAACACTCTCCCAGACACCCAAACACTCCCCAGACACCCAAACACTCCCCAGACACCCAAACACTCACCCAGACACTCCCCAGACACCCAGACACTCCAAACACTCCCCAGACACCCAAACCTCCTCCCAGACACCCAAGCACTCCCCCAGACACCCAAACACTTCCCAGACACCCAAACACTCCCCAAACACCAAACCTCCCCAGACACCCAGACACTCTCCCAGACACCCAAACACTCCCCAGACACCCAAACACTCTCCCAGACACCAAAACCTCCCCCAGACACCCAAACACTTCCCAGACACCCAAACACTCCCCCAGACACCCAAACACTCCCCAGACACCCAAACACTCCTCCAGACACACAAACCTCTTCCAGACACACAAACCTCCCCCAGACACCCAAACACTCCCGAGACATCCAAACACTCCCCCAGACACCCAAACCTCCCCCAGACACCCAAACACTCTCCCAGACACCCAAACACTCCCCAGACACCCAAACACTCCCCAGACACCCAAACACCCCCCAAACACCCAAACACTCTCCCAGACACCCAAACACTCCCACAGACACTCAAACCTTCCCCAGACACCCAAAACCTCCCCAGACACTAAACCTCCCCAGACTCAAACCTCCCCAGACACCCAAACCTCCCCAGACACAACACTCCCAGATACCCAAAACTCCCCGAACTCAAACACTCCCCAAACACCCAAACACTCTCCCAGACACCCAAACACTCCCAGACTCCAGACACCTCCCCAGACACCCAAACACCCCCAACACCCAAACACTCTCCCAGACAAAACCTCCCCAGACACTCAAACACTTCCCAGACACCCAAACACTCCCCAGACACACAAACACTCCCCCAGACTCACAAACACTCCCCCGACACCCAAACCTCCCCCAGACACCCAAACACTCCCCAGATACCCAAACACTCCCCAGATACCCAAACACTCCCCAAACACCCAAACACTCTCCCCAGACACCCAAACACCTCCCAGACACTCCCCAGACACCCAAACACTCTCAACACCCGAACATTCCCCCAGACACCCAAACACCTCCCCCAGACACCCGAACACTCCCTCAGACACCCAAACACTCTCCCAGACATCCAAACACTCCCCAGACACCCAAACACTCTTCAGACACCCAAACTCTCCCAGACACCCAAACCTCTCCCAGACATCCAAACCTCCCTAGACACCCAAAACACTCCCCCATACACCCAAACACTCCTCAAGACACCAAACACTCTTCCAGACACCCAAACACTCCCCAGACACCCAAACACTCCAGACATCCAAACCTCCCCAGACACCCAAACCTCCCCAGACACCCAAACCTCCCCAGACACCCAAACTCTCTCCCAGACATCAAACACTCCCCCAGACACCCAAACCTCTTCCAGACACCCAAACACTCTCCCAGACATCAAACACTCCCCCAGACACCCCAAACCTCACCCAGACACCCAAACACTCTCCCAGACACCCAAACACTCCCCCAGACACCCAAATACTCCCCAGACAGCCAAACACTCTCCGAGACACCCAAACACTCCCCAGACACCCAAACACTCCCCGAGACACCCAGACACTACCCAGACACCCAAACACTCCCCAGACACCCAGACACTCTCCCAGACACCCAAACCTCCCCAGACACCCAAACACTCTCCCAGACACCAAAACACTCCCCAGACACCCAAACACTTTGAACACCCAAACACTCCCCAGACACCCAAACACTCCCCCAGACACCCAAAACCTCCCCCAGACACCCAAAACTCCCTCCAGACACCCAAACACTCTTCCAGACACACAAACCTCCCCAGACACCCAAACACTCTCCCAGACATCAAACACTCCCCAGACACCCAAACAATCCCCAGACACCCAAACACTCTTCCAGACACCAGACTCCCCTGTCATCCAAATACTCCCCAGACACCCAAACACTCCCCAGACACCCAAACACTCCCCAGACACTAAACACTCCCCAGACATCCAAACACTCCTCCAGATACCAAACACTCCCCCAGACACCCAAACACTCCCCAGACACCCAAACACTCCCCCAGACACCCAAACCTCCCCAGACACTAAACACTCCCCAGACACCCAAACACTCCCCAGATACCCAATCACTCTCCCAGACACCCAAACACTCCCCAGATACCCAATCACTCTCCCAGACACCCAAACCTCCCCAAGCACTCTCCCAACATTCACCCAAACACTCCCCCAAACACTCCTCAAACACTCCTCAAACACTCCCAAACACTCCCCAAACACTCCCCAAACCTCTCCCAAACACTCACCCAAACAGTCCCCAAACACTTCTCCCAAACACTCCCCAAACACTAACCCAAAACTCACCAAAACCTCCCCAAACACTCCTCCAAACACTCTACCAAACGCTCCTCCAAACGCTCCTCCAAGCGCTCCCCAAACATACTCCAAACACTCCCCAAACACTCACCAAACCTCCCCCAAACACTCCCCAAACACTCCCCCAAACACTCCTCCAAACACCTCCCAAACACTCACCCAAACACTCCCCAAACACTCCCCAAATACTCACCCCAAACCCTCTTAAAACACTCCCCAAATACTCCCCCAAACACTCTCCCAAACACTCTCAAACACTCTCCCCAAACCTCCTAAGCACTCTTCCCAAACACTCCTCAAATGCTCCCAAACACTCACCAAACAAACTTCATCAAACACTCATCAAATGTTCCAAACACACTCCCAAATGTCCCCCAAACACTCTCCTAAACCTCCCCCAAACACTCACCCAAACACTCCCCCAAACACTCTCCCAAACACTCCCCAAACACTTCTCTATTTCCCCAAACACTCACCCAAACACTCATCAAAACCTCCCCAAAACCTCCTCAAACACTCTCTCCAGCTCATCAAGCTTCTCCAAACCCTCCCCAAACAATCAAACATCACCAAACACTCGTCCAATCACTCCCAAACACTCCCCAAACTCCTCCCCAAACACTCCATCAAACACTCATGAACACTCCCCCAAACACTCTCTCAAACACTCACCCAAACCTTATTCAAACACTCTCCCAAACACTCTCCCAAACACTCACCAAAGTCTCCCCCTAACACTTCATCCAAACACTCCCACAAACCTCTCCAAACACTCAACCCAAACACTCCCCAAACACTCCTCCAAACACTCATCCAAACACTTCTCCAAACACTTTCCCAAACCTTACCCAAACCACTCTATCACCATCAACCTCACCCAAACACTCCCAAACATCCCCAAAACACTCCACCCAAACACTCTCCCCAAACACTCACCTCCCCAAACACTCACCAAACGCTCTCCCAAACCTCCCCAAACATTCCCCCAAACACTCTCCCAAACACTCCTAAACACTCCCAAACACTCCCAAATACTCACCCAAACACTCTCCCAAACACTCCCCAAACACACTCCCAAACTCCTCCAAACACACCCCAAACACTCTCCAAACACTCTCAAACGCTCAACCAAACACTCCCAAACACTCCAAACACTACCCAAACACTCCCAAACACCTACCTAAACAACACTCCCAAACACTCTCCCAAACACTTCCCAAACACTCACTAAACACCCTCCCAAACACTCCCCAAACACTCCCCAAACACTTCCCAGACACCCAAACACTCCCCAAACACTACCCAAACACATTCCCAAACACTTCCCATACATTCCCAAACACTCCCAAACACTCTCCCAAACACTCCCGAACACTCCCTAAACCTCTCACTCAAACACACTCCCAAACACTCCCAAACACTCCCCAAACACTCTCCTAGACACCCAAACACTTAAACACTTA
>NW_024712913.1:4502395-4516981 GCF_018991925.1 Homarus americanus
CACTAACACTCACTCACTCACTAACACACACTCACTCACTCACTAACACACACTCACTCACTCACTAACACACTCAGTCACTCACAAACATTCACTCACTAATACACACTCACTCACACACACACACACACACACTCACTCACTAAAACACTCACTCACTCACTCACCCACTCACTCAGGCTCGTATAAGACCCTGGTACAGTAGTTACGAGGTTTAACTACACAATTAACTTAGTCCTCCTGCACGATCACCTAATTAAAACCTTTAGTTAAGCTGAAATAGACAAAATAACCTGAAAAGAATAACATCAGAATAAACACATAGCAACTTGTACACAGCCTCCACCCCCGCCCCTCCCCATCCCCTTTCAGTTCCCCTCCTCTCCCCTTCACCCCCATCCTGCCCATCACCCCCATCCTCCCCTTCACCCCTCTTCATCCCCCTTCACCCCTTTTACCTCCTTCCTCCCCCTTCACCCTCCTTCCTCCCCATTCACTCCCCCTCACCCCCTTCCTCCTCCCTTCCCCTTCAACCCCTTCCTCCTCCCTTCCTTCACCCCTTCCTCCTCCCTTCCCCCTTCCTCCCCTTTTACCCCCTTCCTCCCCTTCCTCCCCTTAACCCCCCCTTCACCCCCTTCCTCCTCCCTTCCCCTTCCTCCCCTTCACCCCCTCCTCCTTCACTCCCTCTAATTAAGTTAAGACTTCCCGGTGTGGTCGTGTGATTCTTGTGGTTTTGTTGCTACTCTACCTGCCGCCGGCGACCGTGAGACCTCCTTCCCCTCCTTCCTCCTACCTCCTTCCCCCTACCTCCTTCCTACCTACCTCCTTCCACCTCCCCCCCCCCCTACCTCCCCCCCCTACCTCCCTTCCCCTACCTCCTTCCCCCTCCCCTCCCTTCCCCACCTCCTTCCTCCTTCCTCCTTCCCCCCCTCCTTCCTCCTACCTCCTTCCCCTACCTCCTTCCTCCTACCTCCTTCCCCCTGCCTCCTTCCTCCTTCCTCCCCTCCCCTCCTTCCCCTACCTCCTTCCTTCCCCCTACCTCCTTCCTCCTACCTCCACCCCTCCTTCCTCCCACCTCCTTCCTCCTACCCCTTCCACCTACCTCCCTACCCCTACCTGGCCCCTACCCCTCCCTCCCTCCCCTCCTTCCCACCTCCTCCTACCCACCTCCCCTTCCCTCCCCCTACCTCCTTCCTCCCACCCCCTCCACCTACCTCCTCCTACCTCCTTCCCCCACCTCCTTCCCCCACCTCCTTCCTACCTCCTTCCCCCCACCTCCTTCCTCCTACCTCCTTCCTCCCCTACCTCCTTCCTCCTCCTCCTTCCTCCCTCCTCTCCCCCTCCTTCCACCTACCTCCTTCCCCCCTACCTCCACCTCCTTCCCCCACCTCCTTCCTCCTACCTCCTTCCACCTACCCTCCTTCCCCCTACCTCCTTCCTCCTACCTCCTACCTCCTTCCTCCTGTTGTGTTTACTCCTTTTCGGCAAATTTCTTCTTCCTCTTCCTTCCCAATTATCTTTTTTTTACCCCCCATTCTACTCCACAAGTCCCATAAACGATGATCTTGAGAAAATAATTACTAAGTGACAACATCTGTAGCTATGTTTCTTCTCTCGAAAAGCTTCTGTCAGCCATTTCTTTCCTTCCTTTCTTCTTTCCTCCCTTTTTTTCTATCTTCCTTTCTTTCCTTATTTCCTTTTTCCTTTCTTCTTTCCTTCCTGTCTGCCTGCCTTCCTGCCTGCCTGCCTGCCGTCATTCCTTCCTTCCTTCCTTCCCTCCATCCTTCCTTCCAAGACCTCGAAGGATCCCCCACCAGTCTCAGTAGCCACGGCCCGACTCCTCCCTCTCTTATCTCTGGTAATATCCTGTAAGACACATCAGTACAGCCCTCCTCTCGCCCCAGGTCTTCACTTTGGCTTTATTTCCTGGTCAGTTGTTCTAATCCTCACACACACACACACACACACACACACACACACACACACACACACACACACACACACACACACCCTATGAATACCTGATGCTGCTCCATCGAGAAATTGCACCACTTTAATACCACCTCTCTCTCGTGGTGCTTATGTCTTTGATGTCCTTAAAGAATGATTTGATCTCTATGATTGGTGGGTGGTGTTGTGGTGGTGATTGGGTGGGGAGGTCGCAGCTGCTACCTCCTCTTCCCTGCAACCTCATGCACGACTTCTGACATCCTGGCCTCGTCTGTCACCCTGCTGTGGATAATGTATAAATCAATAAATAAATAAATGTGTTAACAAAGCTCTGATAATACTAGAGAGAGAGAGAGAGAGAACTATACTATAATTACTGGAGTTTTTTCATAACCCCATGCTATGAATATGAGATAAAATAGGTAATATATTATTGTTTGTTTGTTTGTTTCTCACTTAATGGAAAAACAAAATATCGCTAGGCATGTTTGGTTGGACTGGGCGTTACACACTGATTAACATTATTTTTTTTTTGTGATGGGAGGAATAATTAGTAACTCTTCAGGTCAGTATTAGTGCTGTATGAGACCTGTATCGCCGTGTCTCAGTCTCTCACAGCTGACTCCAGTTCTCACGATTCTCCTTTGTTCCAACCAGGCGTCTTGCTCCTCTCTCACGCCTGGTTTTTGTCTATAGTTCCCCCCTCTTCCTCCCCAGATACTCCCTCTCTTCCCCAGACTCCCCCCTCCCCCAAGACTCCGCCAGACTCCCTCTTTATACCCCTAGACTCCCCCTCTTCCCCCTCCCACACTTTAACACTACACGATGGTCTCTCTGGCATCCTCCATCTCTTCACATTAGCTTTCAGAAAGTTTCATTTTACCTTTATTGCTAACTTGTCATCTTTCTCTTATCTCTTATCTCTCCCTATCTGCCAAGGTTTGTGTCCCCTCCTGTGTGTGTGGTCAGTGTGTTATCTATTTACACAGTGATATTAGTCGCTGCATAACATTGACGGTAGAGGCGTCTTTAGCGATGACCAGAGGAACATAGAGGAATTCTATCTGTTACCTCAAGGACCAGAGTTTATTTGGTTAATACAGTCATGTGTTAGGGAGTGTCGTGAGTATTACCCTGCCGTCAATTCCCTCAAACAAATCGACATGAAATAAGTAAAGAAAAAATTTGGTGAAATTTGTGGAAGTCACACCAGATCACCGGGCGAGGCGTCACGTGTTGACATGTTAGTAATAAGATGAACGCTGGCCGGGGAGACAGTGATAAATGCACGGTGGAATTAATCATTTGTTAATGGTACTCTGTTTGTAAGAGCGATTAAAGTGTAGAAGGAATACACAAGAAAACAGAAGTGAGGAACAAGAAGAGAAAATAAGGTGTACGCTGGAACAGCTGGCTGGGCAGTGAGGCGTCTACCGCGTTGTTAAAGACGGCTTGGCCATTAACACCCGGCCTCCCCCTGGTGCTGGTGGCACGCTGCCACCTTCCTCCACACTAGCCAGGGGGAATGGCGTCCCCCTGGTGCTTGTTGATAAATGGCACGTTGCCACCTCCCCCGCCAATAGCCATAGGTAGAATCCCCCCCTGTTGCTGGTTGGTGAGTGGCATTGTCTTTCTCCCTCCCACTGTTAGCCAGGGATAAGTGTACATGCTGATGCTGGGTGGCTGCTCTACCTCTTACTTGAACATGATGTTTTTACACTGTATACGTTGACCAACATGATGCATCGACTGGCAAGAAATGTACACACACACACACACACACACACACACACACACACACACACACACACACACACACACACCCAAGATATGAGGGGCGTCTTGGCTCTAATTTTGGATTTAAACGTCTCAAGATCACACTCCATTATTCTTATACTTGTAATACAGGGAGCCAGTCCCTCACCCTCACTGACAGCCCCACTCATTATCCTGCCTGGCTCATTGATTCACTCACAACCCCCTCCCCCCACAACCCACACCCCTTAACCCCCTACCCTCCCATAATCCCTTCCCCCCACATCCCTTACCCCCATAACTCCTACTCTCACCCCCTACCCCCAACCCCTATTCCCACCACCTACCCCCTCAGTAATAGTAGTAGTAGTAGTAGTAGTAGTAGTAGTAGTGGAGCTAGCAGTGGTGGTAGTGGCAGTAGGAGGTGACACGGCCTCCTGACAACCTTTACTGGAGTCGTCGCCGTCAGGTTGTAAAGGAACAAAGTTTATTGAACCTCCTGCGGCCCAAACTCTGAATATATGGTAATTTATTGTTGGTTTAAGGTGAGGGTAGAGGGATGTAGCCTACGGTGTGCTGGTGACGCTGAGCCACTGTTGACGATCCACACACACACACACACACACACACACACACACACACACACACACACACACACACACACACACACACACACACACACACACACACACACACACACACACACACCTAACAACACCCCTCCACACACCTCCACACACACACCACACACACACACCACACACTCCACACACACCCAACACCCTCCACACACACCCAACACCTCCACACACACCCAACACCCTCCACACACCCAACACCCTCCTCCACACCTCCACACACACACCCTCCACACACTCCACACACCCAACACCTCCACACAACACCCCTCCACACACACACTCCACACACACACACACAGCAACACATACACAACACCTCACCCACACCGGGAAAAAGAATAAAACATTATATTATGGACGGACGCACCGGAGGGAAGACCAGGCCAGGAGGGGTGTACTAGGGTGGAGGTTGGAGCCCACGACCCCAGCAGGTACCAGGCAACACACCCCACAGTACCCCAGCAGGTGTCAAGCAACACACCCCACAGGACCCCAGCAGGTGGCAGGCAACACACCCCACAGGACCCCAGCAGGTGGCAGGCAATACACCCCACAGGACCCCAGCAGGTGGCAGGCAACACACCCACAGGACCCCAGCAGGTGGCAGGCACACCCACCACCACAACAGGTGGCCCCCAGCAGGTGGCAGGCAACACACCCCACAGGACCCCAGCAGGTGGCAGGCAACACACCCCACAGGACCCCAGCAGCAGTGGCAGGCAACACCCCCACATGACCCCAGCAGGTGGCAGGCAACACACCCCACAGTCCCCAGCAGGTGGCAGGCACACACCCCACAGACCCCAGCAGGTGGCAGGCAACACACCCACAGGACCCCAGCAGGTTGGCAAGCAACACACCCCACATGACCCCAGCAGGTGGAAGGCAACACACCCCACATGACCCCAACAGTTGGAAGGCAACACACCCCACTGTACCCCATCAGGTGGCAAGCAACACACCCCACATGACCCCAGCAGGTGGCAGGCAACACACCTCACAGTACCTTTGTTGTTGCCTACGTGACGAGCTCTTGCGTGTCTGGGGGCCACGTCTAGCAGTTTACTCGCTATTTTTAGCTCCCACGGACCATGAAGTAGTTTTGGTGGTCTATTTTTAGCTCCCACGGACCATGAAGCAGTTTTGGTCTATATTTAGCTCCCACGGACCATGAAACATTTTTGGTCTCTAATTTTAGCTTCCACGGGCCATTAAGCAGTTTTGGTGGTCTATCTTTAGCTCCGATGGACCATAAACGTTTTTCGTCCAAGACCAAGAAACTTTTATAGTTTGTATTTTTAACTTAATATTTAGCTCTGGGCAGTGAGAGTATTATATATTTTAACTTCATATTTAGCTTCATTAGATCAAGGCAAAAATGCTTGTGTTTATTTTTTTAACTTCACATATCCAAAGAAAATGTTTCCTTTAATATTTTTAGCTTCAACATCAAAAAAAATGGATTACCTTCAATACCTACAGTACAGCTTGTCCAGTAGTAGTAGTAGTAGTAGTAGTAGTAGTAGTAGTAGTAGTAGTAGTGATGGGTGGGGGGGGGGGTGTTCATCCATCACCTGCCTAGGCCACCACTTAATGGATCAGGGACCGTCCTCGCTGGATTATGGCAGACATGGAGTGGTGAGGCAATGATAAGACACACACACAGACGGTCCGCTCCATCTGCTGCCCTCTAGTGATGCTATTGATCCACTGGCTAAAACCCCTTCCCCCTCCCCCTCCACCCCCTTCTGTCATGGTTAATGTAGGTGTTTTTATAGCAGGTTGTTATGGTTAATGTAGGTGTTGTTATAGCAGGTGTTATGGTTAATGTAGGTGTTGTTATAGCAGGTGTTATGGTTAATGTAGGTGTTTTTATAGCAGGTGTTATGGTTAATGTAGTTGTTGTCATAGCAGGTGTTATGGTTAGGTGCAGGTGTTATAGCAGGTGTTATAGTTAATGTAGGTTTTGTTATAGCAGGCGTTATGGTTAATTTAGGTGTTGTTATAGCAGGTGTTATGGTTAATTTTGGTGTTTCTATAGCAGGTGTAATGGTTAATGTAGGTGTTATAGCAGGTGTTATGGCTAATGTAGTTGTTAAGGAGGTGTAATGGTTAATGTAGGTGGTATAGCAGGTGTTATGGTTAATGTAGGTGTATTTATAGCAGGTGTTATGGTTAGCTTAGGTGTTGTTATAGCAGGGGTTATGGTTAATGTAGGTGTTATAGTAGGTGTTATAGTTTGATGCAGGTGTTATGGTTATTTTAGGTGTTGTTATAGCAGGTGTTATGGTTAATTTGGGTGTTATGGTTAGGTGCAGGTGTTATGGTTAATGTAGGTTTTATTATAGCAGGTGTTATGGTTAGGTGCAGGTTTTATAGCAGGTGTTTTGGTTATTGTAGGTGTTGTTATAGTAGGCGTTGTGGTTAATTTAGGTGTTGTTATAGCAGGTGTTATGGTTAATTTAGGTGTTGTTATAGCAGGTGTAATGGTTAATATAGGTGTTATAGCAGGTGTTATGGTTAATGTAGTTGTTATAGCAGGTGTAATGGTTAATGTTCGTATTATAGCAGGTGTTATGGTTAATGTAGGGGTTGTTATAATAGGTGTTATGGTTAACTTAGGTGTTGTTATAGCAGGTGTTATGGTTAATGTAGGTGTTGTTGTAGCAGGTGTTATGGTTAATGTAGGTGTTTTTATAGTAGGTGTTGTTATAGTAGGTGTTATGGTTAACTTTGGTGTTGTTATAGCAGGTGTTATGGTTAATGTAGGTGTTGTTATAGCAGGTGTTATGGTTAATGTAGGTGTTGTTATTGCAGGTGTTATGGTTAATGTAGGTGTTGTTATAGCAGGTGTTATGGTTAGGTGCAGGTGTTATTGCAGGTGTTATGGTTAATGTAGGTGTTGTTTTAGCAGGCATTATGGTTAATTTAGGTGTTGTTATAGCAGGTGTTATGGGTAATTTAGGTGTTGCTATAGTAGGTGTTATGGTTAATGTAGTTGTTATAGAAGGGGTAATGGTTAATGTAGGTGTTATAGCAGGTGTTATGGTTAATGTAGGTGTTGTTATAGCAGGTGTTGTGGTTAATTTAGGTGTTGTTATAGCAGGTGTTATGGTTAATTTAGGTGTTGTTATAGCAGGTGTAATGGTTAATATAGGTGTTATGGTTAGGTGCAGGTGTTATTGCAGGTGTTTTGGTTAATGTAGGTGTTGTTTTAGCAGGCATTATGGTTAATTTAGGTGTTGTTATAGCAGGTATTATGGGTAATTTAGGTGTAGCTATAGCAGGTGTTATGGTTAATGTAGTTGTTATAGAAGGAGTAATGGTTAATGTTGGTGTTATAGCAGGTGTTAGGGTTAATGTAGGTGTTGTTATAGTAGATGTTATGGTTAACTTAGGTGTTGTTATAGCAGGTGTTATGGTTAATGTAGGTGTTGTTATAGCAGGTGTTATGGTTAATGTAGGTGTTGTTATAGTAGGTGTTGTTATAGTTGGTGTTGTTATAGTAGGTGTTATGGTTTACTTAGGTATAGCAGGTGTTATGGTTATATAGGTGTTGTTATTGCAGGTGTTATGGTTATTGTAGGTTTTGTTATAGCAGGTGTTATGGTTAGGTGCAGGTGTTATAGCATGTGTTATGGTTAATGTAGGTGTTGTTTTAGCAGGCGTTATGGTTAATTTATGTGTTGTTATAGCAGGTGTTATGGTTAATTTAGGTGTTGCTATAGCACGTGTTATGGTTAATGGTTAGAAGGAGTAATGGTTAATGTAGCTGTTATAGCAGGTGTTATGGTTAATGTAGGTGTTGTTATAGCAGGTGTTATGGTTAATGTGGGTGTTGGTTAGGTGCAGGTGTTATGGTTAATGTAGGTGTTGTTATAGCAGGTATATGGTTAATGTGGGTGTTGTTATAGCAGGTGTTGTGTTAATGTTGGTTGTTATAGCAGGTGTTATGGTTAATGTACGTGTTGTTATAGCAGGTGTTATGGTCAGGTGTAGGTGTTATAGCAGGTGTTATGGTTAATGTAGGTGATATAGCAGGTGTTATGGTTAATGTAATTTTTATAACAGGTGTAATGGTTAATGTAGGTGGTATAGCAGGTTTTATGGTTAATGTAGGTGTTGTTATAGTAGGTGTTATGGTTAACTTAGGTGTTGTTATAGCAGGTGTTATGGTTAATGTTGGTGTTGTTATAGCAGGTGTTATGGTTAATGTAGGTGTTGTTATCGCAGGTGTTATGGTTAGTATAGGTGTTGTTATAGCAGGTGATGTGGTTAATGTAGGTGATGTTATAGCAGGTGTTATGGTTAATGTAGGTGTTGTTATAGCAGGTGTTATGGTTAATGTAGGTGTTGTTATAGCAGGTGTTATGGTTAATGTAGGTGTTTTTATAGCAGGTGTTATGGTTAATGTAGGTGTTGTTATAGCAGGTGTTATGTTTAGGTGCAGGTGTTATAGCAGGCGTTATGGTTAATGTAGGTGTTGTTATAGCAGCCATTATGGTTAATTTAGGTGTTGCTATAGCAGGTGTAATGGTTAATGTAGGTGTTATAGCAGGTGTTCAGGTTTATGTAGTTGTTATAATAGTTGTAATGGTAAATGTATGTGTTATAGCAGGTGTTATGGTTAATGTAGGTTTTGTTATAGCAGTTGTTATGGTTATCTTAGGTATTGTTATAGCAGGCGTTATGGTTAATTTAGGTGTTGTTATAGCAGGTGTTATTTTTTATTTAGGTGTTGTTATAGCAGGTGTAATGGTTAATGTAGGAGTGTTATAGCAGGTGTTATGGTTCATGTAGGTGTTGTTATAGCAGGTGTTATGGTTAATTTGGGTGTTTTGGTTAGGTTCAGGTGTTATGGTTAATGTAGTTTTTGTTATAGCAGGTGTTACGGTTAGGTGCAGGTGTTATAGCAGGTGTTTTGGTTAATGTAGGTGTTGTTATAGAAGCTGTTATGGTTAATGTAGGTGTTGTTCTAGCAGGTGTTATGGTTAATGTAGGTGTTGTTATAGCAGGCGTTGTGGTTAATTTAGGTGTTGTTATAGCATGTGTTATGGTTAATTTAGGTGTTGTTGTAGCAGGTGTAATGGTTAAAATAGGTGTTATAGCAGGTGTTATCGTTAATGTAGTTGTTATAGCAGGTGTAATGGTTAATGTTGGTGTTATAGCAGGTGTTATGGTTAATGTAGGTGTTGTTATAGTAGGTGTTATGGTTAACTTAGGTGTTGTTATAGCAGGTGTTATGGTTAATGTAGGTGTTGTTATAGCAGGTGTTATGGTTAATGTAGGTGTTGTTATAGTAGGTGTTATGGTTAACTTAGGTGTTGTTATAGCAGGTGTTATGGTTAATGTCGGTGTTGTTATAGCAGGTGTTATGGTTAGGTGCAGGTGTTATTGCAGGTGTTATGCTTAATGTAGATGTAGGTGTTGTTTTAGCAGGCGTTATGGTTAATTTAGGTGTTGTTATTGCAGGTGTTATGGTTAATTTAAGGGGTTGCTATAGCAGGTGTTATGGTAAATGTAGTTGTTATAGAAGGAGTAATGGTTAACGTAGGTGTTATAGCAGGTGTTATGGTTAATGTAGGTGTTGTTATAGCAGGTGTTATGGTTAACTTAGGTGTTGTTATAGCAGGGGTTATGGTTAATATAGGTGTTATAGCAGGTGTTATGGTTAATGTAGGTGTTGTTATAGCAAGTGTTATGGTTAATGGGGGTGTTATGGTTCGGCTGCAGGTGTTATGGTTAATGTAGGTGTTGTTATAGCAGGTGCTATGGTTAATGTAGGTGTTATAGCAGGTGGTTTGGTTAGGTGCAGGTGTTATAGCAGGTGTTATCGTTAATGTGGGTGTTATGGTTAGGTGCAGGTGTTATGGTTAATGTAGGTATTGTTATAGCAGGTGTTATGGTTAATTTAGGTGTTGTTATAGCAGGTGTTGTGGTTTATGTAGGTGTTGTTATAGCAGGTGTTATGGTTAGTGCAGGTGTTATGGTTAGGTGCAGGTGTTATGGTTAATGTAGGTGTTGGTATAGCAGGTGTTATGGTTAATGCAGATGTTAATTTAGGTGTCATGGTTAGTGCAGGTGTTATGGTTAATGCAGGTGTCATTATACCAGGTGTAATAAATAACAGGTGTCGTAAATATAAAGTTTATGGCAAATTTATCAATAATACAGGTGTCTACGAATAACAGGTCCGACTTTGTTAAACACTTCCCCTCAGATATTATCACACTAAGAGCCAGATATTACCTCACTGTAACACTAGGGATAAAAATTTCCCCCAAAAAACATTAGGGATGAAAAAAAATAAAAAAAACACTAGGGTTAAAAAAATTTCCCCCAAAAAACATTAGGGATAAAAAATAAATAAAAAAAAACACTAGGGATAAAAATTTCCCCAAAACAATGTCATTAGAACCTTTACGGCGAGACATAACACAGGAGAGCCCACGTGACACAGTGACTCGTGACCTAACCAGAGCAAGCGATCAGCGTAGTGGAGGAGAAAGGATGGGGACGGAGGGTCTTAGTGTGTGGGGGATGGAGGTGGGGGGGTGGGGAGGCAGGCGGGAAGAGCACAACATCGGTGACAAACTACAAAGTCACTGTCAACGTCTTGTATTTAATTATAACTTTACTTAGCGAACAATGATAATGTAAAAGTAGTACCAACTAGTTATTAACGAGAACATTAAAGTTCGTTTGTTTGCAACTCCTCGTTAATTAAGGCGTGACTATAATGCGGTGTAACGTGTCGCAAGGTGGCGTAGGAAATTCTGTAAGCACATACGACACGTTATAGTCTTAGTGTCCCTCCTGGTATATCCTCGAGGTTTTCTTTCGTGTACTTTGAGTCGTAGAGTTTATATACAGTGACGCTTTGTTCGGTGTGTTGGCGTCTGTGCATGTTTGTGTGTCTGCAAGAAGGGGAGGGGGAGGTGAAGGGGGGAGAGGGAGGTGGAGGGGGTAGTGGAAGGTGGAGGGGGTAAAACAATACAAAACACGGCAGCAGACATGACAGGAGAATGTGATGAGTGACAGGCTTTGTGTGGCCACCGTACTCCTTCTTCTTCCTCCTCGTCACCCTCTTCCACCTTCTCCTTCCTTCTCCTTCCTTTTCCTCCTCCTTCCCGTCGTCACCTCTCCTGACCTCACCTCCACCACCATCATGACCCTTCACCTCCCCTGACCTGGTGACCTTTTCCTAAGTCTTCTCTCACCTCGGGGACAGCAGGTGGCAGGAGAGACACTGAGGTTTAATATATATTTTGGTGTCTTAAATAACTCAGGAACTTGACCTTATGTTCTTCAGTTTTCACTTACCCTTATTGACCTCTGACCTTATATATATTTTGTAGGACTTCGCTATACCCAATAGTAGTGTGGGGTGAGGGGGGGTCGGTGTAGAGTGGAAGGTGTTTGTTGTCGGGGTGTACTGTAGGTGCCGTGGGATTGAGGGAGTACGAAGAGGAGGAGGATGTCTATTAGGGAACGAAAGGAGGAAGATGAGGAGGAGATGATGGTGTGTGTGTGTGTGTGTGTGTAGGTGGAAATGAGGGAGAAGAGGAAGGAGGGGGTGGTATGTGTAGGGGAAATGAGGGAAGCGGAGGAGGTTGTGTGTGTAGGGGATCTTGGGTGAGATGACCTGACCAGCATCCTAAACACAAGGCCAAAAAGTGCAGATTCAGCTTCACCACCACCGCCTCTTCCCTCCCAGAATTAGAGTTAACTTCTCTGACCAACTTCTTGATAACTGACGTGAGCTGCGGTGTGTTATTTGGCCGTGAGGAATCAGCCGAGTGAGGGGGGTAGGGGGTGAGGGTGCCGTCTTGTTTGGCTCACCTCCCGCGAAATTGACGGATCGTGAGCTCCATTTTCTAGCGCCTGGACAGTGCCGACCTCAACACCGACCTGAAGTGTGTTTTGTTTTTTTATGTGAAAGTTATTATTTTACGCTTACTGAGTATTAGCATCTTCGACTTACTGATTATTTTCTCATTTTCAATCCAAGGCTGAAAACTCGATCCATGTTCCTGTTTCGAGATGTTGAGACAAATGAACATGTTAGTGTTGTTCAGAAAAAGAATTACGCTCCTATTAAACGACCTCCACCTACCACCACCTTCTCCTCTCAGTGCTGTACTAACCTGTCACTAGTTCAGCTACAGATCCTCCCTTGTTCTAGGTGAATTAGGTTTGACTCCACCTATTGGGGTAATTAAACTCACCGAGTAGGTAGTGTCAAGGCAACTGAGACTCACACAGACTCAGAGTTACACAGCTACAGTATTTAGGGCAGCAACGGGTAACTCTGGCGTCTCCAGGGAAGCAGGTCACGAAGTTCTTCCCGTTGTAATGTTAGCTGCCTCTTCACAATAAAGTTAAGGGCCCAACACGGGAAAACTGGGGCTTACGGTTGGCAGAGAGAGAGAGAGAGAGAGCGAGAGAGAGAGAGAGAGAGAGTGTGTGTGTGTGTGTGTGTTCGTGCTCGCGCGTTAGGGAAGTTGGATCTGTTTGAAGTCAAGCTGCGAGAGAGGAGGAGACAATGGTGGTGGTCGATGTATTTGATTAACTAATTATAATATTTTTTTTTACTATCTATGAACGTGATGCTGGCCACTCTCCTCTCTGATTCTCCCGTGTCTCCGTTGATATCCAATGGTTGTCATAACACGTGATATTTACTCAATGTTTGCCATAACACATATAAGAGAATTTGTCATATCCCGTTTTCTATCATCATGGCTTTAAAAACAGAAAACAGGAAGCCCAAAACACGTCACCTGTATTTGAGCCTTTTAAGCGTTATTACCTCCTCGCTGGGCTAGAAAAATGAAGACCATTTTTAGTAAGGACGAGAAGCGGCGTCGAGTTAATAATTAATATGAAAGTGATTATTCTCTCCATGTTTTTAATCTTCGTTGCATTTTTAACGTTATTTCCTCGTAGCGTGACAGCGGTATATGGTCTTATGCTTCCACACATTGTTGTTCTTCCACTGGTGATCCCGATAACCTTTGCCTTTTAACGACGACCGAGTGTGAACGCTGCCAAAAATATGACACGCTAGATGTGACAATAACTTTACAGTGTTGTGGTGTGACAGTGACCCTACAGTGTTATGGTGTGACAGTAACCATACAGTGTTGTGTCTGGCCTTAAGAATGCATCATATGAAAGATTGTTTATTTGGTGTAAAATTCAACAATAAGGTTACAGGTAGATTAATTAATATAGGTTCATAAGCTTCCTAGGTACAGTCTGTGTGTTTGTAATTCCTGTATTTGCCCACTCCCCGCCATCACCCTCAAGTACCTCCCCCATGAACCAAGAGCAAGGACTCGTTATACTACAGAAGTAATGTAATGTTCGGGTTTTTATTTAATTACATATGAAATTCGTTCACCTCTAAAATAACGCTATAGGGAGTGAGACAGCCATCGGTACATGGAAATGGGGCGATGGTTGTCGGCAGAGATGATTATATTGTCCAACTTGGTGTGGGTGTGTGTGTATAGGGTGTGGGTGTGCTGGTGTGAGTATGTGTTGGACCTGCCTCACCATCACACCCACCGACTCATAACACCACCACGCCCACCCACCCATTACACCATCACGCCCACCCACCCACCCATCACACCACTACACCCACCTACCCATTACACCACCACGCCCACCCACCCATCCATCACACCACCATGCCAACCCACCCATCACACCACCACGCCAACCCACCCATCACACCACCACGCCCATCCACCCATCACATCACTACACCCACCCATCACACCACCACGCCCACCCCGCTCTTGAGGGGCAGAAGAGGGTAATATTTAAGTCTAATTATAAGACCTTGGCTATGGAAGGGTGTCATTAGGAGGGGTGGGTCAGGGGGAGGGGGGAGAAATTTTGCTGCGCCAGGACATAAAATTCCTGGAGGAGGAGGAGGAGGAGGAGTCACCAGACCTCTCCTGTGATGATCTCGTCGCCATTCGTCTCCTGATCCAAACAGTTTGATGACCCTTTAGGCGGTGATGGTGAGTGACAGACAGTCGCCCGCCAGTTATATACACCAGGTGTATATACTGCAATATACTAAGATATGCAGGGATGTATATAACCGGTGGTATAACGGAGCGAGGACTCACATTAGAGATATTGGTGGGTGGGAGAAGCAGCCTCGGGAAGGGAGGGTGTAGGGCTGGGATCCGTCTGCTCCCCACCTGGCCGTCTGGAGCAG
>NW_024712913.1:4517081-4650987 GCF_018991925.1 Homarus americanus
AGTAGTGCTGGGAGGAACATGGCCGGGTGGTAGTAGTGGTGGGAGGAACATGGTGGGTGGTAGTAGTGGTGGGAGGAACGAGGTGGTAGTAGTGCTGGGAGGGAACATGGCGCGTGGTAGTAGTGCTGGGAGGAACATGGCGGGTGGTAGTAGTGGTGGGAAGAACATGGAAGGTGAGGTAGTAGTGGTGGGAGGAACATGGTGGGTGAGTGAAGTAGTGCTGGGAGGAACATGGCGGGTGGTAGTAGTGCTGGGAGAACATGGAGGGTGGTAGTAGTGGTGGGAGGAACATGGCGGGTGGTAGTAGTGGTGGGAGGAACATGGAGGGTGAGGTAGTAGTGCTGGGAGGAACATGGGTGGGTGAGTAGTAGTGCTGGGAGGAGGGAACATGGAGGGTGGTAGTAGTGCTGGGAGGAACATGGAGGGTGGTAGTAGTGGTGGGAGGAACATGCCGGGTGGTAGTAGTGGTGGGAGGAACATGGTGGGTGGTAGTAGTGTTAAGGGAGGAACATGGTGGGTGGTAGTAGTGCTGGGAGGAACATGGCGGGTGGTGAAGTAGTGGGTGGGAGGGAACATGGCGGGTGGTTGTGAGTGAGGTGGGAGGAACTTGGTGGGTGGTAGTAGTGGTGTGAGGAACATGGTGGGTGAGAGTAGTAGTGCTGGGACGAACATGGCTGAGATTATTAGTAGTGCTGGGAGGGTATGGCGGGTGGTAGTAGTGCTGGGAGGAACATGGAGGTGGTAGTAGTGCTGGGAGGAACATGGCCCCAGGTGGTAGTAGTGGTGTGAAGGGAACATGGAGGGTGGTAGTGAGTGGTGTGAGGTACATGGAGGTGGTAGTAGTGCTGGGAGGAACATGGCGGGTGGTAGTAGTGCTGGGAGGAACATGGCGGGTGCTAGTAGTGGTGTGAGGAACATGGCGGGTGGTAGTAGTGGTGGGAGGAACATGGTGGAGTGGTGAAATGGTGGTGTGAGGAACATGGTGGGTGGTGAAGTAGTGCTGGGACGAACATGGAGGGTGGTAGTAGTGGTGGAGGAACATGGAGTGGTAGTAGTGGTGGGAGGAACATGAGTGAATTAGTAGTAGTGGTGTGAGGAACATGGTGGGTGTGGAAGTAGTGCTGGGAGGAACATGGCTGAGATTGGTAGTGGTGGTGGGAGGAACATGGTGGGTGAGGTGGTAGTGGAGTGCTGGGACGAACATGGCGGGTGGTAGTAGTGGTGGGAGGAACATGGTGGGTGGTAGTAGTGCTGGGACGAACATGGCAGATTAGTAGTAGTGCTGGGAGGAACATGGTGGGTGGTAGTGGTGCTGGGACGAACATGGCGGGTGAAGTAGTAGTGGTGGGAGGAACATGGTGGGTGAGGTAGTAGTGCTGGGAGGAACATGGCGGGTGGTAGTAGTGCTGGGAGGAACATGGTGGGTGGTAGTAGTGCTGGGAGACATGGCGGAGTGCTAGTAGTGGTGGGAGGAGGAACATGGTGGGTGGTAGTAGTGCTGGGAGGAACATGGCGGGTGGTAGTAGTGGTGGGAGGAACATGGTGGGTGGTAGTAGTGGTGGAGGAACATGGTGGGTGGTAGTAGTGCTGGGAGGAACATGGAGGGTGGTAGTAGTGCTGGGACAGACATGGAGGGTGAAGTGAAGTAGTGGTGGGAGGAACATGGCGGGTGAAGGTAGTGGGTGGGAGGAACATGGTGGGTGGTAGTAGTGGTGTGAGGAACATGGTGGAGTGGTAGTAGTGCTGGGACAGACATGGCAGGTGGTAGAAGTGGTGGGAGGAACATGGTGGAGTGCTGAAAGTGCTGGGAGGAATTGCATGGCGGGTGGTAGTAGTGCTGGGAGGAACATGGTGGGTGAGTAGTAGTGCTGGGAGGAACATGGCGGGTGGTAGTAGTGCTGGGAGGAACATGGAGGGTGAGTAGTAGTGCTGGGAGGAGGAGGAACATGGAGGGTGGTAGTAGTGGTGGGAGGGAACATGGCGGGTGTGGTAGTAGTGGTGGGAGGAACATGGTGGGTGGTAGTAGTGGTGTGAGGAACATTGAGGGGTGGTAGTAGTGCTGGGAGGAACATGGAGGGTGGTAGTAGTGGTGGGAGGAGGAACATGGCGGGTGGTAGTAGTGGTGGGAGGAACATGGTGGGTGGTAGTAGTGGTGTGAGACATGGAGATTAGTAGTAGTGCTAAGGAGGAACATGGAGGGTGGTAGTAGTGCTGGGAGGAACATGGAGGGTGAGTAGTAGATGCTGGGAGGAACATGGAGGGTGGTAGTAGTGGTGGGAGGAACATGGCGGGTGAGTAGTAGTGGTGGGAGGAACATGGTGGGTGGTAGTAGTGGTGTGAGGAACATGGAGGGTGGTAGTAGTGCTGGGAGGAACATGGAGATTGGTAGTAGTGGTGGGAGGAACATGGCGAATTGGTAGTAGTGGTGGGAGGAACATGGTGGGTGGTAGTAGTGGTGTGAGGAACATGGTGGGTGGTAGTAGTGTTAGGAGGAACATGGAGGGTGGTAGTAGTGCTGGGACGAACATGGCCGGGTGGTAGTAGTGCTGGGAGGAACATGGCGGGTGGTAGTAGTGCTGGGAGGAACATGGAGGGTGGTGAGTAGTGCTGGGAGGAACATGGCGGGTGGTAGTAGTGGTGTGAGGAACATGGAGGGGTGGTAGTAGTGGTGTGAGGAACATGGAGGGTGGTGGCAGTAGTGCTGGGAGGAACATGGCGGGTGGTAGTAGTGCTGGGAGGAACATGGTGGGTGCTGAAGTAGTGGTGTGAGGAACATGGCGGGTGGTAGTAGTGCTGGGAGGAACATGACGAGTGGTAGTAGTGGTGTGAGGAACATAGCGAATTGGTAGTAGTGAAGTGGGAGGAACATGGCGGGTGGTAGTAGTGGGGTGGGAGGAACATGGTGGGTGGTAGTAATGCTGGGATGAACATGGGTGGTAGTAGTAGTGGGAGGAACATGGAGATTGGTGGTAGTGGTGGGGAGGAACATGGTGGGTGGTAGTAGTGCTGGGAGGAACATGGCGGGTGGTAGTAGTGGTGGGAGGAACATGGTGGGTGGTAGTAGTGGTGGGAGGAACATGGTGGGTGGTAGTAGTCACTGGGACAGACATGGCGGGTGGTAGTAGTGCTGGGAGGAACATGGCGGGTGGTAGTAGTGGTGGGAGGAACATGGCGGGTGGTAGAGTAGTGCTGGGAGGAACATGGCGGGTGGTAGTAGTGGTGGGAGGAACATGGTGGGTGGTAATAGTGCTGTGAGGAACATGGCCGAGGTGGTAGTAGTGGTGGGAGGAACATGGCGGGTGGTAGTAGTGGTGGGAGGAACATGGCGGGTGGTAGTAGTGGTGGGAGGAACATGGCGGGTGGTAGTAGTGGTGGGAGGAACATGAACTGGGTGGTAGTAGTGCTGGGACGAACATGGAGGGTGGTAGTAGTGGTGGGAGGGACAAGGTGGGTGGTAGTAGTGCTGGGAGAGACATGGCGGGTGGTAGTAGTGCTGGGAGGAACATGCCGGGTGGTGGTAGTGGTCTGGGAGGAACATGGTGGGTGGTAGTAGTGTTGGGAGGAACATGGTGGGTGGTGAAGTAGTGCTGGGAGGAACATGGCGGGTGGTAGTAGTGGTGGGAGGAACATGGCGGGTGGTTGTAGTGGTGGGAGAACATGGTGGGTGGTAGTAGTGGTGTGAGACATGGTGGGTGGTAGTAGTGCTGGGACGAACATAGCGGAGTGTGAAGTGGTGCTGGGAGGAACATGGCGGGTGAGTAGTAGTGCTGCACAGGAAGAACATGGGAGGGTGGTAGTAACTGGGAGGAACATGGCGGGTGGTAGTAGTGGTGTGAGACATGGAGGGTGGTAGTGGTGTAGAGGTACATGGAGGGTGGTAGTAGTGCTGGGAGGAACATGGCGGGTGAGTAGTAGTGCTGGGAGGAACATGGCGGGTGCTGAAGTAGTGGTGTGAGGAACATGGCGAGATTGGTAGTAGTGGTGGGAGGGAACATGGTGAGATTGAGTAGTAGTGGTGTGAGGAACATGGTGGGTGGTAGTAGTGCTGGGACGAACATGGAGGGTGGTGATAGTGGTGGGAGGAACATGGCGGGTGGTAGTAGTGGTGGGAGGGAACATGGTGGGTGGTAGTAGTGGTGTGAGGAACATGGTGGGTGGTAGTAGTGCTGGGAGGAACATGGCGGGTGGTAGTAGTGGTGGGAGGAACATGGTGGTGGTAGTAGTGCTGGGACGAACATGGCGGGCAGTAGTAGTGGTGGGAGGAACATGGTGGAGTGGTAGTAGTGCTGGGACGAACATGGCGGGTGGTAGTAGTGCTGGGAGGAACATGGTGGGGTGAGTAGTAGTGCTGGGACAGACATGGCGGGTGGTAGTAGTGGTGGGAGGAACATGGTGGGTGGTAGTAGTGCTGGGAGGAACATGGCCGGGTGGTGAAGTAGTGCTGGGAGGAACATGGTGGGTGGTAGTAGTGCTGGGAGGAGGAACATGGCGGGTGCTGAAAGTAGTGGTGGGAGGAACATGGTGGGTGGTAGTAGTGCTGGGAGAACATGGCAGGTGAGTAGTAGTGGTGGGAGGAACATGGTGGGTGTGAAAGTAGTGGTGGGAGGAACATGGTGGGTGGTAGTAGTGCTGGGAGGAACATGGAGGGTGGTAGTAGTGCTGGGACAGACATGGAGGGTGGTAGTAGTGGTGGGAGGAACATGGCGAGATTGAAGGCAGTAGTGGTGGGAGAACATGGTGGGTGGTAGTAGTGGTGTGAGGAACATGAGGTGGGTGAGTAGTAGTGCTGGGACAGACATGGCGGGTGGTGTGAGTGGTGGGAGGAACATGGTGGGTGCTAAGTAGTGCTGGGAGGAACATGGCGGGTGGTAGTAGTGCTGGGAGGAACATGGTGGGTGGTGAAAGTGCTGGGAGGAGGGAACATGGCGGGTGGTAGTAGTGCTGGGAGGAACATGGAGGGTGGTAGTAGTGCTGGGAGATGGAGGGTGGTAGTAGTGGTGGGAGGAACATGGCGGGTGGTAGTAGTGGTGGGAGGAACATGGTGGGTGGTAGTAGTGGTGTAGGGAACAGTGAGGTGAGGTAGTAGTGCTGGGAGGAACATGGAGGTGGTAGTAGTGGTGGGAGGAACATGGCGGGTGGTAGTAGTGGTGGGGGAGGAACATGGTGGGTGGTGGTAGTGGTGTGAGGAACATGGAGGGTGTGTAGTAGTGCTGGGAGGAACATGGAGGAGGGTGGTAGTAGTACTGGGAGGAACATGGAGGGTGGTAGTAGTGCTAGGAGGAACATGGAGAGGGTAGTGGTGGGGAGGGTATGGCGGGTGGTAGTAGTGGGAGGAACATGGTGGGTGGTAGTAGTGGTGTGAGGAACATGGAGGGTGGTAGTAGTGCTGGGAGGAACATGGAGGGTGGTAATGGTGGTGGGAGGAACATGGCGGGTGGTAGTAGTGGTGGGAGGAACATGGTGGGTGGTAGTAGTGGTGTGAAAGGAACATGGTGGGTGGTAATGGTGTTGGGAGGAACATGGAGGGTGGTAGTAGTGCTGGGACGAACATGGCGGGTGAAGTAGTGCTGGGAGGAACATGGCTGGGTGGTGAAGTAGTGCTGGGAGGAACATGGAGGGTGGTAGTAGTGCTGGGAGGAACATGGCGGGTGGTAGTAGTGGTGTGAGGAACATGGAGGGTGGTAGTAGTGGTGTGAGGAACATGGAGGGTGGTAGTAGTGCTGGGAGGAACATGGCGGGTGGTAGTAGTGCTGGGAGGAACATGGTGGGTGCTAGTAGTGGTGTGAGAACATGGCTGGTGGTGAAGTAGTGCTGGGAGGGCATGACGAGTGGTAGTAGTGGTGTGAGGAACATGGCCGGGTGGTAGTAGTGGTGGGAGGAGGAACATGGCGAGGTGGTAGTAGTGGTGGGAAGACATGAGGTGGGTGGTAGTAATGCTGGGATGAACATGGGTGGTAGTAGTAGTGGGAGGAACATGGAGGGTGGTAGTAGTGGTGGGAGGAACATGGTGGGTGGTAGTAGTGCTGGGAGGAACATGGCGGGTGGTAGTAGTGGTGGGAGGAACATGGTGGGTGGTAGTAGTGGTGGGAGGAACATGGTGGGTGGTAGTAGTGCTGGGACGAACATAGCTGGTGTGAAATAGTAGTGCTGGGAGGAACATGGCGGGTGGTAGTAATGGTGGAACATGGCAGATTGGTAGTAGTGCTGGAGGAACATGGCCAGTTGGTAGTAGTGGTGGGAGGAACATGGTGGAGTGGTAATAGTGCTGTGAGGTATGGCGGGTGGTAGTAGTGGTGGGAGGAACATGGCGGGTGGTAGTAGTGGTGGGAACATGGCGGGGTGAGTAGTAGTGGTGGGAGGAACATGGCGGGTGGTAGTAGTGGTGGGAGGAACATGGTGGGTGGTAGTAGTGCTGGGACGAACATGGAGGGTGGTAGTAGTGGTGGGAGGGACAAGATTAGATTGGTAGTAGTGCTGGGAGGAACAGCGGGTGGTAGTAGTGCTGGGAGGAACATGGCGGGTGGTAGTGGTGCTGGGAGGAACATGGCCGGGTGGTGGTAGTGGTGGGAGGAACATGGTGGGTGGTAGTAGTGAATTGGGAACATGGTGGGTGGTAGTAGTGCTGGGACGAACATGGAGGAGGGTGGTAGTAGTGGTGGGAGGAGTGTGGCGGGTGGTAGTAGTGCTGGGAGGAACATGGTGGAGTGGTAAGTAGTGCTGGGAGGAACATGGTGGGTGGTAGTAGTGCTGGGAGGAACATGGCGGGTGGTAGTAGTGGTGGGAGGAACATGGTGGGTGTGGTAGTGGTGGGAGGAACATGGTGGGTGGTAGTAGTGCTGGGAGGAACATGGCGGGTGGTAGTAGTGAGGTGGGAGGAACATGGTGGGTGGTAGTAGTGCTGGGAGGAACATGGCGGGTGGTAGTAGTGCTGGAGGAACATGGCTGGTGGTAGTAGTGGTGCAGGGAGGAACATGGCGGAGTGGTAGTAGTGCTGGGACGAACATGGCGGGTGGTAGTAGTGCTGGGAGGAACATGGCGAATTGGTAGTAGTGGTGGGAGGAACATGGCCAGATTGGTAGTAGTGCTGGGGAGAGGAACTATGGCGGGTGGTAGTAGTGGTGGGAGGAACATGGTGGGTGGTAGTAGTGGTGGGAGGAACATGGCGGGTGGTAGTAGTGCTGGGAGGAACATGGCGGGTGGTGAGAAGTAGTGGTGGGAGGAACATGGTGGGTGGTAGTAGTGGTGGAACATGGTGGGTGGTAGTAGTGCTGGGACAGACATGGCGGGTGGTAAGTAGTGCTGGGAGGAACATGGCGGGTGTGGTAGTGGTGGGAGGAACATGGTGGGTGGTAGTGGTGGTGGGAGGAACATGGCGGGTGGTAGTAGTGCTGGGAGGAACATGGAGGGTGGTAAGTAGTGCTGGGAGGAACATGGCGGGTGGTAGTAGTGGTGGGAGGAACATGGTGGGTGGTAGTAGTGTTGGGAGGAACATGGCGGGTGGTACTAGTGGTCGGAGGAACATGGTGGGTGGTAGTATTTGGGAGGAATATGGCGGGTGGTAGTAGTGGTGGGAGGAACATGGCGGGTGGTAGTAGTGCTGGGAGGAACATGGCGGTGGTGTGAGTGCTGGGAGGAACATGGAGGGTGGTAGTAGTGCTGGGAGGGGCATGGCGGGTGTTAGTAGTGCTGGGAGGAACATGGCGGGTGGTAGTAGTGGTGGGAGGAACATGGAGGGTGAGAGGTAGTAGTGCTGGGAGGAACATGGCGGGTGGTAGTAGTGGGAGGAGCATGGCGGGTGGTAGTAGTGGTGGGAGGAACATGGTGGGTGGTAGTAGTGTTGGGAGGAGCATGGCGGGTGGTAGTAGTGGTGGGAGGAACATGGCGCGTGGTAGTAGTGTTGTGAGGAACATGGAGATTAGTATTGAAGTAGTGGTGTGGGAACATGGTGGGTGGTAGTAGTGCTGGGAGGGAGCATGGCGGGTGGTAGTAGTGCTGGGAGGAGCATGGTGGTAGTAGTGGTGGGAGGAACATGGCGGGTGGTAGTAGTGCTGGGAGGGAGCATGGCGGGTGGTAGTAGTGGTGGGAGGAACATGGCGGGTGGTAGTAGTGCTGGGAGGGACATGGTGGGTGGTAAAGTAGTGCTGGGGAGGAACATGGTGGGTGGTAGTAGTGGTGGGAGGAACATGGTGGGTGGTAGTAGTGGTGGGAGGAACATGGCGGGTGGTAGTAGTGGTGGGAGGAACATGGCGGGTGGTAGTAGTGGTGGGAGGAACATGGTGGGTGGTAGTAGTAGTGGTGGGAGGAACATGGTGGGTGGTAGTAGTGGTGGGAGGAACATGGCGGGTGGTGGTAGTGCAGGAGGAGCATGGCGGGTGGTAGTAGTGGTGGGACAGACATGGCGGGTGGTAGTGCTGGGAGCATGGCGGGTGGTAGTAGTGGTGGGAGGAACATGGCGGGTGGTAGTAGTGCTGGGACGAACATGGCGAGATGGTAGTAGTGCTGGGAGGAGCATGGCCAGATTAGTAGTAGTGGTGGGAGGAACATGGCGCGTGGTAGTAGTGTTGGGAGGAACATGGAGGGTGGTAGTAGTGGTGTGAGGAACATGGTGGGTGGTAGTAGTGCTGGGAGGAGGAGCATGGCGGGTGGTAGTAGTGCTGGGAGGAGCATGACGGGTGGTAAGTAGTAGTGCTGGGGAGGAACATGACAGGTGGTAGTAGTAGTGCTGGGAGGAACATGGCAGATTAGTAGTAGTGGTGTGAGGAACATGGCGGGTGGTAGTAGTGGTGGGAGGAACATGACGGGTGGTAGTAGTAGTGCTGGGAGGAACATGACGGGTGGTAGTAGTAGTGCTGGAGGAACATGGCAGATTAAGTAGTAGTGGTGTGAGGAACAATTGGTAGTAGTGCTGGGAGGAACATGACCAGGTGGTAGTAGTAGTGCTGGGAGGAACATGACGGGTGGTAGTAGTAGTGCTTTAAGGAGGAACATGGCGGGTGAGTAGTAGTGGTGAGGAACATGGCGGGTGGTAGTAGTGGTGGGAGGAACATGGCGGGTGGTAGTAGTGCTGGGAGGGAACATGACGGGTGGTAGTAGTAGTGCTGGGAGGAGCATGGCGGGTGGTAGTAGTGGTGTGAGGAACATGGCGGGTGGTAGTAGTGCTGGGAGGAACATGGCGGGTGGTAGTAGTGGTGTGAGGAACATGGCGGGTGGTAGGTAGTGCTGGGAGGAACATGGCGGGTGGTGGAAAGTAGTGCTGGGAGGAGGAACAGGCGGGTGAGTAGTAGTGCTGGGAGGAACATGGCCGAGGTGGTGGTAGTGCTGGGAGGGGCATGGCGGGTTGGTGGTAGTGGTGTGAGGAACATGGCGGGTGGTGGTGGTGCTGGGAGGAACATGGCGGGTGGTAGTAGTGCTGGGAGGGCATGGCGGGGTTAGTAGTGGTGGGAGGAACATAGCCAGATTGGTAGTAGTGCTGGGAGGAGCATGGCGGGGGGTAGTAGTGGTGGGAGGATCATGGCGGGTGGTAGTAGTGCTGGGGAGGAACATGGCGGGGGTAGTAGTGGTGTGAGGAACATGGCGGGTGTGTGGTGCTGGGAGGAGCATGGCCGGGGGTAATGCTGGGAGGAACATGGTGGGTGCTAGCAGCGGGTGGTAGGCATGGCGGCACACGGGGGTCTTGGTATAATGGGAAACACTTGAATCTCATGTCGCCCGCAATTACCCACAATGAAATGGGAGTTAATCTTCTTCCACAATAATTGCTACTCAAACACTTCATTACCTCGGGTTAATCTCTGCTAAATTAATAATGAAACCGTCATAAATTCCTCCTGTAATGATAGACTAAATTATAAGCAAAATAAAAACAAAAGACGAGTTAAATACGATGATGTGTTTTGTTTTGAGTTACGTTACTTTACCTCATTGGCTGACTGTATTGGTGACGTCAGAAGTGTTATGAGAAGAACGTATACCTGTTCATGAGAGGCGCTGACGTCACGAGAAGTTCTGACGTCATGAAGCGCTAACGTCACGAGGCTCTGACGTCAGGAGAGGCTCTGACGTCACCTGTGTCTCCCGAATAGTCCTTTTTGGGCTCTTTCCGTCTCCTTCCCCACTCCACCTTATCTCTCCCCCACTCTACCTCTCCCTCCCTCCTCCTCCCTCCCTCCTACCTCCTCCTGTCTAATTCAATCCAAACTCTTCCTCCCCATCCCCATTTCTCCTCCCCACCTCTTCCTCCCAATCTCTCCACCTCCTCACTTTCCTACTCCTTTACCCCAACACCCCATCTCTCCCTCACCACCCACCTCTTCCCACTCCCTCCCCATCACCTCTTCCTCCTCACCCCCTCACCACCTCACCTAGACTACTCTCCTCACTCTCCTCACTCAGAAAGAAGAGCCACACTTTTTTAGCTCAAAATTTTAATAGTCAAACTTAACGCGTCTCAGTATTTTCAGATCCAAGTTTCATTTTATCGTAAGTTTAAGTTCGCTTAATGAATTCTGTTTTAACTGTTGGGTTGAAATAATAAAATGTTGAGAAAAATAAATGATTGTCGCTTACACATTATTATCAGAAATGTAGACTAAGTGATTTAGGTTAGGTTGGGTTGGGTTGGGTTGGGTTGGGTTGCTGTTGGGTTGGGTTAGGTTGGGTTGGGTTGGATTAACATGATGAATAAAGTAACGCTTGTAGTGGTATATGTCATTCTTTATAACGGACTTCTCTCTCCGTATAATCCGTTAGATGGAGGTTTCATATCTAACTGACCCTCGATATAACGGACTTTCATCTCCACATAGTCCGTTAAATAGGTTCACTGTATAGATAGAATGTAAATGATGTAAATTACTCGCTTGTGATACTTTTTGTTTTCTTCGTGTTACTGATACTTTGTGTTTCATGTGTTACAGGTCAGATGTCTCTATCGACCGCTTCCTAGGCAACACCTTCCTCACCTTCGGTCTGGACGTGATCAAGTTCATGGAGGACGACCAGGAAGTGAGGATTGATCCCATGATCTTCGTGTTCCCGCGCATGACCAAGTGCTCCTTCAGTAAGTTCGGTACTGGGGAGCTCGAGAAATACGACTCCCTCTGTATCCTCCCCATCAACATCGTCAACGAGAAAATCTACATCTTTCTCTGGTTTTGTTTTGTTGGTGTTCCTGACGTTCTTCGTGTTGCTCTACCGCCTCATGATCATCCTCAGTCCGCGGATGAGGGCCTACCTCTTGTGTCTACGCTTCGCCTTATCAACAAGGAAGTCATAAACACCATAGTCAGGAAGAGCAAGATGGGCGACTGGTTCCTCTTCTATATGTTGGGACAGAACGTCGACACGCTTATATTCAAAGAAGTGATGCACGAACTGGCTAAGAGACTTGGCCACGCATCTAAAGACTTTGGAGAGCCATGAGCACCGTGTAAATAGCCACAGGGTGTTTACCACGAACGTCTGTGATCCTAACACACCTAGTTTAAGGTAAGTCAAGCCCTCACGCCGCCTTCCTACTGGGATGGTCCATGTTTGGCCCGTTCTTGCATGTGTGCCGCTCGGCTCTGTCTGTGTGTGTTATGGCCCAAATGTTGTATTGATAAGTCGAGGATTAGATTTGAACTTTTCAGGAGTTATTGGTGTGTGTGTGTGTGTGTGTGTTCGCGCGCGCTTCAAGTTTAATCCAGCAATAACTGTACTCTAATCAGGTTTTGGTTAGGATTATTCAGTTGGAATTCACAGCAACACATAAAGAGACGCTGTGCAAGAATCCCAGCTACAGGAGGCAGGATCACACACACACACACACACACACACACACACACACACACACACTAAGAGACTAATCCGCTTACTGTGTATATACCTGTAGGTAAATATAACTGGGACTTAGAAACAATCCACCATTTTTAGTCCTCAGTTTATAGGAGGAGATATTAATGGGTACAGAACCTTAGGAAATTAATCAGAAGTTCAGGACTCTTGATATCAGATAAGAACATCAGGGTGTTTAATCATAGGTGAAAATAAACTGGTGTGTAACCTTCAACTGATCCCCAAAAATTATAGCTCATGTGGCTGGCTCATGTGGCTGGCTCATGTGGCTGGCTCATGAGGCTGGCTTAAGACTTACTAACATATGTCAGGTCAATTTTCTGGGGTGATTATGTAATTAAATCTCTACCAAAACAAATACTTATAAATGCAATATATCATGAGTGTGGACTGAGGACCCGAGCACAGTTAGATGACCTTCACATTAATAATATGTGAGCTGGTGGCTGTTGATTTATTGATTGATTTTTTATTTTGCCGCTTGCAGCGGCTACTTTATTGTGCACCCCACACTCATCCTGTGAGCGGTAGCGCGAAAGGATTACAGAGTAGGGTTTACAAAGGGTCATAATAATTACCCCCGTTGTCAGGATATTATGGCACCGAATGTTACACAGTATTTCATTTACATTATTTGTTTAGTTCTATACATAAAATCTTATTCACAAATGTGGTGCAGGCGTGTGAGGCAGTATGTCTGGCCTCACACTTTGTTATTCACATTTACGTGAGAGGTATCAAGCACATTGCGTATTTGGTTCTGTACATAAGAATTGATATAGTTACAAAGTGCAAAAGTGGATACAATCTTAATATGTCGGCTATCTTGCCATTAGAGATGAAGTGTTGTGCCATTTCACACAGTGTGCTTGGACCTGTCCCTAAAGGTTCTATCTTCACACAGTCGAGGCTATGTGTGGCCATATGTGGCCACACCTCTTACATTTAGTTTGTTTACATTTGCTTGAGGAACATACTGCCAAAGGTACTTATATCCTAACCAATCTAGCGGTTACAACACCTTGTAATCTAGTGATCTTGTTACTTGCTCCATATACATGTTTCACTTGATACATCTCATCATGGTAACCTATGGATCGACTAGTGCCTGTTTGCACTTGTCCACTTGCGTCAAACTCATCAATAAGTTCTTTCCAATTACAGTTTTAAGGGTTCTTTGACAGACCCAAATTGTATTCAACGGTGTCTTTGTTAGACGCGAGTTTGACGAGGGCATCAACTTGTCATGTTTATGACGCCTATGTGAAGGGATCCACAACAGTTTGACCTTGACACCCCGGTCAACAGACACGCATATTTGTGTCTGGCTTCAGAGACAAGAGCGTGACAACCTGAGTCGAGGGTGCCAAGGGCAAGAACAGAGAATGAGAGTCAGTGATGATGAGACTGTCAGTAACAGTGGTTTCAATGAATTTAATAGCTGTGAGTATGGCAACTAATTCAGTTTGTAGAGTGGATGCCCAGTTGTTAATTCTAACTCCTTTCTCAATTATATTACCGTCTGGTTGAGTCACAACAATAGCACTTCCAGCCCTCCCACAGGCGGTGTTTAGAGATCCATCAGTGTAGATGGTCTGTGTGATATTATCATCAGTCTGTACGTGTGAGGGGTGGTGTGGTGTGAGGGTGGTGTGGTGGGAGAAGGAAGGTGAGTTGGGAGAGGGAGTGTGAGGGGTGTGGTGTGAGGTGGGTGAGGGTGAGAGAGACTGAGAGGTGAGGTATATCACTCAGTTGTCGTCAGGGCGTGTGTGAGTGAGACACGGACGCCCCATGGGCAAGGTCTGATATAAAAGTCACACTCTGGAGCTGGCTGTCCTGTTGTCACATAACTCACCCTGCTGAGCTTCCAGGGCATACGGGACTACAGACGTGTGTGTGTGTGTGTGTGTGTGTGTGTGTGTGTGTGTGTGTGTGTGTGTGTGTGTGTGTGTGTGTGTGTGTGTGTGTGTGTGTGTGTGTGTGTGTGTGTGTGTGTGTGTGTGTGTGTGTGTGTGTGTGTGTGTGTGTTCTAACTATTTGTCGCATTATATGGTACCCAATTATCGCCTCTGGATAAGTACTTCACTATGTCATCATTATTCAAGCAGTAGTGACAATCGTAAAAGGTATCCTCCCCCTTATTTTTTTTTTTACTGTAGTTGTAAAGCTATTCGTTAGAAGCAATAATTCACGGCACAACGGCCACGGAGACGTTTTTTATAGGCGGGAAGACTGGACAGCGTTCATAAAAGCTACATATGAGAGGCAGCGTGTGGTGGTAGGAGGACCCGGCAAGCGTCCAGGACCCCAAGACTCTTCCTCTGTGTGTGTGTGCCAACTGGTGACCGACTACCCACGTCACCGAGGCATTTCTTGGTCACTATTCCTCGACGTCGTTTTTATTTTTGCTTTTTATCACCAGAATACCTGAGTCATATCGCAGCAGATTACACTATACACGGGATACGGTCTAGAATGAATGTTCTCCTGCAGACACCGACAGTCAAACATTCAGAGGCTAAATACGTCCATATGGGTTACGGACAGTGATTTAAAGAGGTAGTTAATTTGGCCTACGACTTCCACTGTGGAATAAACGTGAAACAAAAGTTATTTAAAGAGTCCAAACCATAATACGTAGTGATCAAGTTTACTGGCTGGTACACACGACGACTTTGTATGTGTGTGTACTGAAAGGATGGTTATGTTATCGTGCGATTTCAATGTCAAATTCCTTCACTACTACCGAGTTCTTTCAGTAATACCGAGTTCTTTAGTAGTACCAGGTTCTTTCACTACTACCGAGCTCTTTCAGTAATACCGAGTTCTTTCAGTAGTACCAGGTTCTTTCACTACTACCGAGCTCTTTCAGTAATACCGAGTTCTTTCAGTAGTACCAGGTTCTTTCAGTTTGTTCCACCAGATTGAGTGACTTTTCCACGTATCCTCAACCTTGACCCGACACAGGCAATAGTTAATCTTATTTACGTCAGTGTTGAGTAATGTATTCTATCTGATAATGATGTTTGACTCTGGCTGTAGATTGGAGGATTTTGGCATCTGGCGCTGGATCAATCACACAGATTATGTTCGGTGATTGAGAGTCGAAGCACGTCCCAGTGGTGTTACGTTACTCCCCCCCAGTGGTGTTACGTCACGGCCCCCAGTGGTGTTACGTCACGGCCCCCAGTGGTATCACGTCACGGCCCACACCATAAAATGCCCACTCCCCACCTGCGATAATATTTTCTTCACCTAAACACAGTTACTAAAAGTACTGATCAATATGTAAACAAGAATACAATATTAATCTTTTTTTTCTCATTTATCTGTACAGTTATTATATTATACTTTGTCTACGTGATTGAATCCAAGTCCTCAAGTAGTAAAGTCAAAAAAGTGTTTCCCTCAGATGTGAAGAGTATTAGTATGGGACGTAGAAAATGGTGAAACAGACACAAGAATGATTTTATGTTTTTAATACTTCTGTTTCTACGTTTCGTAATTCTTGTTGTTGTCCTCTCTCTCTCTCTCTCTCCTCTCTCTCTCTCTCTCTCTCTCTCTCTCTCTCTCTCTCTCTCTCTCTCTCTCATAGCGTACAACAGTTTAGTATTGCAAATGCAGTTACCATCGCACCAGCTCCGCCTTCTCCTCCCCTTTCCTTGACATGCTCCACCGCGCACATACACCCTTACACACACACACACACACACACACACACACACACACACTTAGTATTCATGAAGTGGGTCTGCAGAACTTTCATTTAAAAGTCAAACTTCCTACTTTATATAAATAGAAGTCGTCGAGTAGGAATCACGTGTGTGTGTGTGTGTGTTTAGTCGGCGCTTTTATGCTGGGTGTTGGTGTGAGTAGAGGACAGGTGAGGGGCCAGGCCAGGTAGACACGGTGATTAATTGTTTCCTCACCAGGTATACCCGTTCCTCGCCTCCTCTCTCTTCATCGCCTCCTCTCCCTCCAGCGCCTTCTCTCCTTATCTCGCTTCCTCTCCCTTTTCGTCTTCTCTCCTTTCCCTCACCCTCCTTGTCTCACCCCTCCTGCTGCCCCCCCCACCCCTGTCGTCCCGCCTCTCCTCTTCTCTAGTACCTTACCCTCTCGCCCCCTCATCTGCCTCCCCTCCTTTCCTTCCTCCCTGTTGCCCCCCCTTTCCCCAAGTCACACTCAGGCCGGACACACTCATAATCAGGCCAGATACACTCACACCCAGGCCAGATACACTCACACCCAGGCCACATACACTCACACCCAGGTCACATACACTCACACTCATGTCAGTCACCCACACTCATGTCAGTTACTCACACTCATGTCAGACACTCACACTCAGGCCAGACACACTTTGATTTACACACCTAACCGAACTTATCAAATGTATCCCCGTATTTACCTTTGAGCCACATCTATATATGTAAACCTGTAATATATTCAGTGACCTAACTTAACCTAACCTAACCATCTATGTTGTCAATAGTCACCTGAGGCCTCAACACGACCTATGTGACAGCACAACGCCGACACCTACCCATGGCCAGCCACCTACACCTATCCACGGCCACCTTGCTTATATTAATATGGCCCGTCTTTCACCTCGCTTCTATCATATCTCTCCTCCCTCTTTCACTCTTCTTCCTCGGTCACTCCCTTCCCTCTCCTCCACCTCACTACCCTCCCATTCTCCCATCCTCCCCCCTCTCCTCCCCCCCCTCACCCCATTTCCCCTCCCCATCTCCCTTCCACTCGCCACCTTTCTTCTGATTACCCCTCACCTCCCACCTCTCCCCCACTTCTCACGTATTGTTCTCTCCCTGTCACTCACCACCATTCTTCTTCACCTCTCACCCTCGCCTCTCACCTCCCGTGCTGGGTGTTGGGGCCATAAATATCTGGGTGTGTATTTCCTGGTGGTCGCATCAGGTATATATTTATCAAGGAGGCGGAGAGCTAGTCGACGTTCACACCGACTTTCTGTTTTCTGTGGCATTGGATACGTTCCCCCCACACACACACACCTAACCTAACCTAACCAACACACACTTATCCCAAACAAACATTAGCGTCCGGGATGCCATGAGCCCCCAAGACCTCCCACTAGAACAGGGGTCCGTATAAGCCGGCTGAGTGACGTCAAAATTTCGGGCTATGTGGCCTGTAAGACTTATTATTCCTTATATTATGGGTAAAATTAAACAGCAGGGAAATCAACAGATTGCTGGATCAACATACTGCTGTGAGCAGACATTCGGTGTGCTAACCTTTGTTAAGAACAAGTACACAACTTGTGGAGGCTGCTGTGACTGTGAACCAACTTTTTCTGAAATTTCAAATCACATCCCGGCTCCAACCTCCCATTAGTTCTGGTATTGATCTTGTATTTGGAATTGAAGCCTTTTATTTTCCTACGCAAAAAGCAAACTTTCTTTTACCTGAATATAACATCACATAACATCACATCATTTTTTTGGGATTATTGTACTGTGTACGGCAGGTTATCATAATACTACTTTATAAAGCAATTTCCCCTGTATGCTTGTATTTCGGGTACGAATCTGTTATTAAACCGTTATTTTGTACTGTTCCAAGACAGTTTCATATTTCCATATTTTGTTTTGCTAAAAGTTATGTTTCCCTAATTTCTTTACAGAATATTTAACAAGGCTCGAGACTAGTGCTATTACTTCAATACGGAGTATGTATTGTACAGTATATGCTGAAAATGAAAACTATGTTTAGTCCTACATATCAGTGTTATTTAGAACATTTTGCAGACAATAAAATAAAGTCTGCCATTTCTGATTTTACATTCAGTTCTGTGAATCACAGTGTTGACTTATGTTGACTTGTACACCTGCGGCCGATCGCTGATTACTTGCACCATTAAGTGGCCGACTAGTGAATAAAGGTTGCGGACCCCGGCACTAAAACGAAGACTCTACCTGACTCATACCCGACTTACTTATGACGCACCTGGTTTACCTGAGGCACACCTGACACAACTGACACACCTGACACAACTGAGACACACCTGACACATCTGAAATGAGAGCAAAGGGAAGCACCTCCTCTCCCCTCAACCTAGCCACCAACACGTCCTCTCACCCAACACCTTACTGTTGCCCACCTTTATATACCTCACCTTACCTCCCCCCTCCCTCCACCTTACCTCACCCCTCTCACTTACCTCACCCCTCTCACCTTACCTCACCCCTCTCCCCACCTCCCCTCTCACCCCTTACCTCACCCCTCTCACCTTACCTCACCCTCTCCTTACCTCACCCCTTCTACCTCACCCCTGTCACCTTACCTCCCCTCCTCACCTTACCTCACCCCTCTCCCACCTTACCTCAACCCTCTCTACATACCTCACCCCTCTCACCTTACCTCACCCCTCCGCCTCCTTCCTCCCCCTCCCTCACCTCACCCTCTCACCTTACCTCACCCCTCTCACCTTACCTCACCCCTCTCCATACCTCACCCCTCTCACCTTACCTCCACCCCTCTCACCTTACCTCACCCCTCTCACCTTACCTCACCCCTCTCACATACCTCACCTCTCTCACCATACCTCACCCCTCTCACCTACCTCACCCCTCTCACCACCTCACCCCTCACCTTACCTCCCCTCTCCACCCCTTACCTCCCACCTCTCCACCTTACCTCACCCCTCTCACCATACCTCACCCCTCTCCCACCCCCTTACCTCACCCCTCTCACCTTACCTCACCCCTCTCCCACCTTACCTCACCCTCTCACCCTCCCCCCTCTCACCTTACCTCCACCCCCCTCTCACATACCTCTCCCCTCTCACCTTACCTCCCACCTCTCACCTTACCTCCCCTCTCACCTTACCTCCCCACCCCTCTCCCCACTTACCTCACCCCCTTCACCCCCTTACCTCACCCTGTCACCTTACCTCCCCCTCCTCACCTTACCTCACCCCTCTCACCTTACCCCTCACCCCTCTCCACCATACCTCACCCCTCTCACCTTACCTCACCCCTCCCACCTTACCTCCCCTCCCTCTACCTTACCCCTCCACCCTCTTACCTCACCCCTCTCACCTTACCTCCCCCTCTCACCTTACCTCCACCCCTCTCCTCCCACCTCACCCCTCTCACCTTACCTCACCCCTCTCACCTTACCTCCCCCTCCTCACCTTCCTCACCCCTCTCCACCTTACCTCCTCTCACCATACCTCACCTCTCACCTTACCTCACCCCTCACCCCTCCTTACCTCCCCCCTCCTCTCTCCCCTCACCCCTCTCACCTTACCTCCCCACCCTCTCACCTTACCTCCCCTCTCCACCATACCTCTCCCCTCTCACCTTACCTCCACCCCTCTCACCTTACCTCACCCCTCACCTTACCTCCCCACCCCCTCTCCCCACCTTCCCACCTCTCTCACCACCCTCACCCCCTCTCCTCCACCTCCCCCTCTCCTCCATACCTCCACCCCTTCCTTACCTCCCCCTCCTCACCTTACCTCCCCACACCTCTCCTTACCTCACCCCTCACCTACCTCCACCCCTCTCCTTACCTCCCACCCCACCTCTCCACCATACCTCACCCCTTCTCACCTTACCTCACCCTCTCCACCCCACCTCACCCTCTCCCCTCTACCTCACCCCTCCCCCATACCTCCACCCCTCACCCCCTCACCCCTCTCCTACCTACACCCCTCTCCTTACCTCACCCCCTCTCACCCATACCTCACCCCTCTCCTCCCACCTCACCCCTCTCCCACCATACCTCACCCTCTCACCTTACCTCACCCCTCTCACCTTACCTCACCCCTCTCTCCTTACCTCACCCTCTCACCTTACCTCACCCCTCTCACCTTACCTCCCCACCCCTCTCACCTTACCTCACCCCTCTCACCTTACCTCACCCCTCTCACCTTCCCACCTCCACCCCTCACACCTTACCTCACCCCTCCCTCACCTTACCTCACCCCTCTCTACCTCACCCTCACCTTACCTCACCCCTCTCTCACCTTACCTCACCCTCCCTTACCTCCCCTTCTCACCTTACCTCCCCCTCCCTCCCCCCTTACCTCACCCCTCTCCACCCTTACCTCCACCCCTCTCCTCCCTCCCCCCTCTCACCCATACCTCACCCCTCTCACCTTACCTCCCCCTCCTCCCCTTACCTCACCCCTCTCACCATACCTCACCCCTCTCACCTACCTCACCCCTCTCCCATACCTCCACCCCTCTCACCTACCTCACCCCTCTCCACCTACCTCACCCTCTCACCCTACCCCTCTCTGCCCTCCACCCCTCTCACATACCTCACCCCTCCCTCTCACCCTCACCCTCCCATACCTCCACCCCTCTCCTGCCCTCACCCCTCTCACCTTACCTCCCCTCTCCACCCCCTCACCCCTCTCCTTACCTCCCACCCCCTCTCACCCTCACCCTCCTTGCTCCCTCACCCCTCTCACCCTCACCCCTCTCACCTTACCCCTCACCTCTCCCCTTACCTCACCCCTCTCACATACCCCTTGTTGTGTTTCCTACCTTAAAACATAAGAACATAAGAAAGGACTGCAGGAGGCCAGGCCCATGCAGGCAGATCCTTCACCCCATCCCAGCACTTCCATTGCCTATCCTTCGTCTTAGGCTCCTCGTCCCCGATCCTACTATAGCACTCTAGCCTATTCACATATCCACAACTCTATTACAAACCAGTGCTTGCCTATATCCTTTCTGAATCGTTTATCAATTTAAAGCCATTGTTCTAGTTATTTCGTTATTACGAGCTTCAGAACATCTTCATTTACCCTGTAATCCCACTTACCCACTTGTACACCTCTATCATATCTCCTAACCGCCTCTCTAATGAATCAAGCTCAGCCTTCATATGGAGTTTATTTATCATTTTAACTCACTCTCTCCAAAGAATCTATGTCCATTCTATAATAAGGACACCAGAACTGAACCGCATAATCCATGTGTGGCCTCACTAATGCTAGGTAAAGTTTCAAGATAACGTCCATGATTCTGTTACTCACAGACCTAGATATGAACCCAAGAATCCTGTTTGCCTTGTTGCGAACGCTAATACATTGTTTTCTAGGTTTCAAGTCGTTGCTAACAAATACACCTAGATCTTTTTCACAAACTCCGTCTTTCCTCTCTAAACCATGATTAGTTATAATACCCAAGTGTGCCCCTCTGCCCCACTTCCCTTAGAGTAACCTCCCTCCCTCCTCTTTCCATCCCCTTTAGTCTCCAAGTCTGTCCAGAATACCCAAGCGACCTCCCTACCTATCCCCTCCTCTACCTACCCCCTTTACCTACCTACCCCTCTACCTTCCCAACTATCTGCCCCTCTACCTACCCTCCTCTACCTGCCCTCCCTGCCACCTACCCTCTGTGCCTGTCCCCCTACCTACCCCCAGTCGCTTGGCCCCACACAGCCAACTTTATCAGAATGAGTTATTGTGAAGCTTGTGGTGGGTGGTGCGTGCTGGAGTCATCCTTGACGGCCACACCTACTACCTCCTGCACCGGCTGCCTGCATTTTCCCACACTCTTGACTCTCCTGCAGGTGTACTACTGCCCCCACCCCCATGCTCTCATACCCCCTCCTATCCTACACCTCCCTATTGGTTCTCTTCTCACCCTCCTCCTTTCCTTGATTTATTTCTATTTCACAGACTATGTTTTGGAATGTGTGTGTGTAATAATAAAATGTGTGTGTGTGTGTGTGTGTGTGTGTGTGTGTGTGTGTGTGTGTGTGTGTGTGTGTGTGTGTGTGTACATGTAAGTTCAGGCAGACAGTGTTAATATCTAATCGTTAATTACCGAGTTAATAACATTTTGTGTCAATTACAGTTATAAATATTTCAGTTATGTGTTGTACGTAAAACAGTGAGCTTGGTGTTAATACTCCAGGAATTATACACTAAATTTGCACAGGATGGTTGGAGTAGGTCCAGGGTGGCGTGTGTCAGGGCCCAGGGGTGACCAGGGCAGTGGTGGCGTGTGTCAGGGCAGGGCCTGGGGGTGGCGTGTGTCAGGGCCCAGGGTGTGTCAGGGCAGGTGGCGTGTGTCAGGGCCGGGTGGCGTGTCGCGGGGTGTGTGTAGGGGCCTGGGGTGACGTGTCGGGCCCAGGGTGTGTCCAGGGGTGGTGTGGGTGTCGGGGCCCGGGGTGTGTGTGTCAGGGGCCAGGGTGGCGTGTGTCAGGGGCCAGGGTGGCGTGGGGCCTGGGTGACGTGTGTCAGGGCCCAGGGGTGTTTGGGCGTGTGTGTCGGGGCCCGGGTGGCGTGTGTCGGCCCGTGTGTGTGTGGGCCAGGGTGGCGTGTGTCAGGGCCCAGGGTGGCGTGTGTGTAGGGCCCGGTGTGTGTCAGGGCCAGGGGTGGCGTGTGTCAGGGCCTGGGTGGCCCCCGGGTGAGAGTTGTGTTAGGGCACGGGGTGGCGTGTGTCGGGGCCCGTGGTGGCGTGTGTCGGGGCACGGGGTGACTTGTGTCAGGGCAAGGGGTGGCGTGTGTGGGTGTCTGGCAAACATCAACATGAACAATTAGCGTCAACGGACATGAGGCACTTGGGCCCCACACCACGACTTGTGTCACAAGGGGTGGCGTGTGTGGGTGTCTGGCAAACATCAACATAACAATTAGCGTCAACACATGAGGCACTTGGGCCCCACACCACGACCACCACCAACTCATTATCATTAACTAAGTGATCTTAAACAAGGCAATTGGCGTTCTTATCATTGTTATGGGGGGGGGGGTGGAGGGGGCGGACACGAGTATGGGTGGAGGGTTCTTCCTGCCGTTCGGTAATGGAAGTCTTCAGTGCCTTCTCCAATGTCTTCTTCAGTGCCGTCTTAGGCCGCCGCGTCTCCCACGATAAGAAAGAAAGTTCATGAACCGAGGACCTTACAGTGAGTCCCGCTGCCTGGCTCTTGATGCTGTAGATTTGAATTTCAATCTCTTCCTCTTTACTAACTCTTTGATTTTCTCTTCTTTTTTTCATCAGGTTTTAGTTTTCTTGAAGGTTTCTTAAGGATAACAGACCCATTTCTTTTCCCCGCCAGTCCTCGCTGTCTTTGTGAACTTATACACTGATGCCTATGGGACCCTCTCTCTCTCTCTCTCTCGCTCACTGTTGACATTTTATACACGTCTTTGGGACAGGAACAGCTCGTAAACACCACGAATTTAATAAAAATACAGAGATGTTGACGATGACTGTTTCTGAGAGTCAAAAATCATGAGTCGGCATGAAAATCGTTTATATTAAAGAATGAGTATAAATATAGTCGGTGATAAAGGTGTTTAGTGATATACCTTAGAGCTAAGACAGTTTACCTCCTGTTCTCAGCCCCGGGTCAACATTTTGTCCTTCGCTGTTGACTCCAGCCGGAAGTTGTAACCCCCTTGCTGGCCGTCTGCTAGTGACCTTGTCTGACCTCGTTTATTCCTCCACAGTGACCCCCACACTAGTTTGTTTTCTTCTTTTAAATTCTTTCAGCAAATATTTCTCGGGCGGGCAATGCTTTTCTCTTTTTAAAGTTAATAACATTTAAATTTATCGTTTCACTTCAACCTTTCTGTTTTGTTTCCTTTTTCTTCGTTTTCTTCCAGTTGTCTTCGTTATTTGGGATAATTTTTTCATGTTATTTGTTATTTCTCTCTTGTACTTGTCTTCCTTTCTTTTATCTCAGTTCTTTTATTTTTTGTTTCTGTTTTATTCTCGCTTCCTCCTTCACCACTACCTCCCTCTTTCTCTCCCTACCACTACCCCCTTCCCTCCCTTGTGTCAACACTTGCCACTCGCCTCGACACCATTCACAATCCTCCCTCTCCCTCCCCCCTTCCTCCTCATCCCCCCTTCTCCTACCCCTTCCTTCTCCTAATCCCCTCGTTCCTTCCTCCTCTTCTTCTCTTCTTGACGTGCCTCTCCTCTCGCTTTCTTCAGCTCTCCTCTCCTTATCTTCTCCACTTTCATCCTCACACCTTTGTCCATCAGTGCCCCCTCCCCGCACACACATCCTCTGTTTCAACTCCTCCCCACCCCATTTTCCCTCCCTCTCTTCTTCCCTCTCCCCTTCCCTCTCATCCTTTCCCCTTCCCTCTCACGTCTTCCCCTCCCTCTCTTCTTCCCTCTCTCCTCGTGGTGGTGGTTGCGACGGCAGGTGTTGGAGAGAGGAAGAAAAACGAGTGTGCGTTCCCCGGGTTGCCTCCATTCCTCCGCCTAATATAGGTCACGCGGTCCTCGTTTCATTCCGCTTTCAATTTCATTTTACGTAGTGTGTGTGTGTGTGTGTGTGTGTGTGTGTGTGTGTGTGTGTGTGTGTGTGTGTGTGCTTCGTTTTACATCGAGTATTTTATGCATTTGCTTCGCCTTACGTAATATTCATGTTTATGTTTCGTTTACGGTCAAAAGTTTTCGTGTAGCGAGTCAAATGTCTGTCTCCTGTGAGGTATGTAAGAAATCACTTTCCACCATTAAACTTATTATGTGTTCTTCCCTTTACGAGCATAATGATAAGATCCTTGTGACTGCCGACCAAGGGTATGATTATAGTTGTTCGTTGTGGTATAATTATAAGACCACGATTTTAATTATAGGAAGTAGTAGCTGTGTGTATGTGGTATAATTATATGCAAGATTATAATAGCTTGGTGTTGGCATTTATGGTATATATTTGTATATCTTGTTATTGGAGTGGTTGTGGTAGTTGTGGTGGTGATGGTGTTGGTTAGTGTGGTAGTTATGGTGGTGGTGGTGGTGGTGATAATATTGTTGTAGTAGTTATAGTGGTGGTTGTGTTAGTGATTTGTGACTTTAATGGTGGTTGTGACGACGGTGATATTGTTAATGGTGGTGGTGGTTATGGTGGTAGTGGTGGTAGTAGTGATAGTTATGGTGGTAGTGGTGGTAGTAGTGGTAGTTATGGTGGTACTGGTGGTAGTTATAGTGGTACTGGTGGTAGTGGTGGTAGTTATGGTGGCAGTTATGATGGTAGTGGAGGTAGTTATGGTGGTAATGGTTGTAGCCATGGTGATAATGGTGGTAGTTATGGTGGCAATGGCATCCCACTTGCACTAAATCTCAACTTAAAGAAGTGAAACAAAACTACAGTAAAAAAAGAAAACTATTTAACGGACATCAATCAAACAGGTATAGTTCGCTATATGGAGGTTTCATATATAACGGACTTCGATATAACGGACTCATCACCCAAATACTCTTACAATATTAAGGTTTCACATCTAACGAACCTCGATATAACGGACTCTCCCATGTAGTCCGTTAAATAGAGGTCTTACTGAACAACTCCGTGAATCCGTTATCTGGGCTTGTTCATTCATCGGTTGAGCTTACACTACAGTATCGTGTTTAGACGTCCGGACACCACGCTCCAGTTGTGATCTAAAGTTGGACCTGTTCTATAAACAAACCTCGGCTCTCCTCTGTGTAGTGAAGATAGATAGATAGAGGTAGATAGATAGATAGACGGACGGAGAAAGAGAGAGAGAGGGGGAAGGAGAGGGAACATCATATTTGGTCTGGTTGTGTTAAGGAGCCAGCGAGCATAACAAGACTCCAGGGTAAAATACGAGTATTTAATATGTGTGGTGAGATGACTGTCCTCTCTCTCTCTCTCTCTCTCTCTCTCTCTCTCTCTCTCTCTCTCTCCTTCATTCATTCATTCTCTACCTCACCTTCCCTCTCCTCCACATTCCTTCATTCCCTCTCTCACTCACCTTACCTTCCCTCACTCCTCATCTCCTAATCATCAATATCTCTTACTTCCATTATTCCTCACTTTCAATACCTCTCACTGCTCACTTCCCTCTCCCTCTCTCACCTCTCCCTCTCACCATTCCTCGTTCTGTTTAATCCTCTCCCTTTCCTCCCCTTGCCCTTTTCCTCCCCTCCTCTATCTCCTCTCACATCAGCTTACGTTGCTCGTTTCTTGTCTCCTCTCCTCATCCGTCTCCCTCACCCTCCCTCACCCCTATCCCTTACTGATCGCTGCCTGTACACACACACACACACACACACACACACAGTCTTCTCTCTCTCTCTCTCTCTCTCTCTCTCTCTCATATATCCTCTTCTGTTTTATCTCCTATTTTCCTCTCTTCCCTCTTCTTTCTCTCTATTTTCTTTCCTTCCCTTCATCTGTCCTTCTTCTTCCCCATACCTCCCCTATTCTCCCTCTCTCTTCTCCTTCTCTCTCCACCCCTTCCCTCATCTCTTCCCTCCTTCTCCCCTCCCCTCCTCTCCCACCTCCCCCTCTCTCAACCTGTCTCACACGCCACAAAAATCACTCAAATCCCTTCTCCTGTTTTGTGTTTATCCCGCACCATGACAGCTACTCGTGACACACACTGATCACCACACCCTCAAGGGCAAGCCAGACCTTGGGTGTGTGTCAGCGGGGAGTATTTATAAGGTGGATTTGTGAGACTGTAGTAAATAAAAGAGTAACAAAGGCGGTGATTGGTTGAGGTAGTAAATAAAAGAGTAACAAAGGCGGTGATTGGTTGAGGTAGTAAATAAAAGAGTAAGAACGGCGGTGATTGGTTGGGATGATGACCTCAACTCCTGTAGATACGCTAAGGTTTCGTAGGATATTTGACGTTATTGTAGAGGTGAGACTGTAGGAGGTGTTACAATAACTGGTTGACCTATAGTCGTGCCATAACACTGACAGTCGCGATTATGTTACACTGAGATGCTTCGCTTGTTTTGTTGTGGACGGGAGAAGAATGAAAGAAGGAGAAGAATGAAAGAAAAAGATAAATGAAAGAAGAACAAAAAGAACAAGAAAATGAAAGAGAAGAGTAAAGAAAAATAAGAGTGAAAGAGAAGAAGAATGAAGAAAGAGTATAAAAGCTTTGGGTAGAGCTCCCTATTAACTTGGCTTATATATAAATAAGTTAAGGGGTTAAGTTACAAACCCAAAATGGTCATTTCTCCATTAATTGATAAACTGAAAATGTCACAGGCTATTAGTATAAGCACCGTAATTAACACTGTAAGCTGTGAGTGTTACTTGAGGACAGTGCTCAGCTGGGCTGAGTTAAGTCACCCGTCCGATTCTCGTGAGAGTCAAGTGTGAACTGAGGTCCTGAGGACAGGGCTTGTGAGGGGAGATGTCTCTGAGAAGAGGGGGCCTCTGAAGGAGATGCCGGGTTAACCCTACAATCTCAAGATCAGCCTACTAAGGAATTTCCCCTCATGTGAACAGCACATGTCACCTCACAGCTTATGGAAAATTACAGAAGGGTGATTGTATTATATAAACTAAATGTATTAACCCAAATTTATATAATTGTCATTGCCCATGAGACAATGGCTAATACAAGAGGAATGAATGACAAGAAAAAAGACTATGAAATAAGAGACATATCCGGGCGAAGAGAGAGAGAGAGGGGGGAGGGGGGGAGGATAGGGAATGACAGGTAGAAGATCCCTTCTAGAAACACGGTGAGAGAGGGAGAGAACAAACCGGTTGTTGAGTGTGGCCAATTTGTGGAACAATTGAGTAAGTCCCCCCCCCATCCCCCCTCCCCCTCCCCCCCTCGCTCCCCTCCTTTGCTTCAGCTGCACCAACAATAGTGACACCCGGGGGCTTGGCCAGGAGGGGGGGGGTGGCTGGCCCTGGCCCTGGCTCTCTGTAACAAAGCCTGACATATCTTCTCCCCAACTAACCAAGGCTTGCGGGTCATTATACACATCTCAGGCAACTCAGATTCTGCAGCTCGTGGGGAGACAGAGAAGGAGAGAGAGAGAGAGAGAAAGAGAAAGGTGAGAGATAGGAGATAAAGAGAGAGAGACAAAGATGAGAGATAGAGAGATATGGAGGGAGAAGGAGAGTAGGAAAGATGGTGAGAGAGAGATGTGAATGTAGTGGGGACGTGAATCATCCCGACCGACCTGACAGGTGACAGCTACACCCCACCACCACTAACACCACCACCACCACTAACACCACCGCCACATACATACCAACATGAACGTTATTGCCCCGCTCACACAAACAACTCTTTTTGCCTCTTCTTCCCCTCCTCTGGGTCGTGGCTGATGACTCTCTCTCTCTCTCTCTCTCTCTCTCTCTGTACTTATTTGTGCATTCCTTCCTTTCATCTTCCTCTTTTCTGTTTACTATCGATTTATTCGTTCGTGTCTTTAATTGTATCTACCTTTGTCTATGTAGTTATGTTATGTTGTTTACCTAGACCAGACCTGACCTGACCTAACCTAATCTAATCTAACCTAACCTGCTCTCTCTTCACCAAGAGGGCGAACACTAGAACCAAAGCAGAGAGAGAGAGAGAGAGAGAGAGAGAGAGAGAGAGAGAGAGAGAGAGTCGCTGACCTGGATGAATAATAAGGTAATTTACTGAAGAACCTGTGTAATTGTATGAAACCATTATTCCTTACCTGTGTTATTAAAGCTTCACCGTAATTAGTAACTATTGTATGAGTTTCACATATTTATTACGTCATAATTCCCACAGTTTGAGATGAGTGATTACAGTCAGGGAACTTTGGGGGGAGAATAAAAAGTGGTTTTGACTCACCAAGTCTCTGCCAACCACACGGGAAAGATTTCTCCTTAAGACTTTGCAAGGAGGAAAAATCAAATAAAAAAAGAAGGTAAGAGGGAGTTGGAGGAGCTCTGGACGCCCTGGTAATGACAGATCGGGTGGAGAAGTTCTCACTACACCAAGCAAATTGGAGGAAGGAGGAGGAGAGGGCCAGGTGCGTGCCCTCAGGGGTGTGTGGTGGCGAGTCAAGGGTGTCTGGTGGCTGGTCAAGGGTGTATAGTGGTGGGAAAGGGTGTGTAGTGGTGGGCAAGGGTGTGTAGTGGTGGGCAAGGGTGCATGGTGGTGGGCAAAGACGCGTGGTAGTCTCCTCCTGACACTTGCTTCAGGGCATGTCGGGATAAGACTGAAATGGAAGGAACCCAGCGGGAGAACCGTGGAAGGAGAGAGGGTGTTGGAAGAGAAAGTGAGAGGGAGGTAAAGGAGGAGAGGGAAATAAAGAAGGAGGGGGAAGTAAAGGAGGAGGGTGAAGTAAAGGAGGAGGGGGAAGTAAAGGAGAGGGAAGTAAAGGGGGTAGAGGGAGGAAGGAAAGAAAAACTTAGATCCCAGTAAAGGCAGATCCACAAACAAACATCAGGAGGAGGAGGAGGAGGAGTTTACGATGGCTGGAGATAGTGGTGGGTGGAGCAACACAACGCCTTGTTGACATACTGTATCAGAGTGAGAACCTCGGTCAGTTAGTGATATCCTCCCGTGATGTCCTCCCGTGATGTCCTCCTGTGGTTCTCTTCTCTTGTCTTCTCTGTATACGTAGTTTGTTTCATCTCTCTCTCTCTCTCCTGAAGAAGACTCGAGGGTCAATCTATTATCGGCTGCGTCAGGAAGGAAGAACAAGATCTCCCACCGTAAAAAAAACTTACACGTAATATCTTAAGTGGACGAGATATACAAGAGCTGGTGAGCATTATCCTTCCCCTCTACGGCTCTCGACTTAGTGCTTGTGGGTGCGTGTGTTTGTTGTGTGTGTGTGTAGGAGGGAGAGAAGGGAGGAGACAATGATTGAGAGAAAGGAGACAGAAGAAAGGAAAGTGAAAGAGAGACGGAGGGGGAAAGCCATGATTGAGTGAAAGTTGGATGTTGGTGCAGTACTTCAGGAGCCCCAGGTTCCCCCCTCTCTCACCACTTTCACAACTCTCCCCTCCAGCTCCTCCCCCCACTCTCTCTCTCAACACTCCTCCGCCCCCCACTCCTCTCCCTCCAGCACCTGCCACCTCTCCTCCTACACTCCCAACTCTCCCCTCCCCCCAACTCTCCTCCCCACGTGTCACATAGTGTGATTGAGGCCTCGTAAGTGTTGGGGGGGTCAGGATCGTTTTGTTTTTACATATTTTTGTAAGGCATTTGTCATTTGTTGATGGTTGTTTGTTGTAGAGAGTGAGAGACACTCGATCTTCCTCCTCCTCCTCCCCTCCCCACCTCCCTCCCTCCTCCTCCTCCTCCTCCTCCTCCCTCCTCCTCTCCTCCTCCTCCTCCTCCTCTCTCCCCTGCCTCCTTTAGTCTCCCCCTCCCTCTTCCTCCTCCTTGGTGGCCGCCACACTCATACTTTGGACACAAATATTTGCACGGAAAGAAGTTGCTTCCTAGTCTCTCTCTCTCTCATGTACACACCTCCTTACCCTGGGATAACTCCTTAACGATACTCTTCTTATTATTATTATTATTATTTTTCTTTCTTTCGTTCTTTCTTTCTTCTTCTTCTTCTTCTTCTTCTTCTTCTTGTACGCACTTTCCTAATTCTTCCTCACTGGGTCTGCACATTCCTCTCTCCCTTCCATCGTTCCATCATTCAGCATCTTTTCTTTTAGTCTTTAACCTGATAAACCTCCTCTGCTTCTCTACCTGTCACATCCTCTATACATATTACCGTAGATAAACAGAACCATGGAAACAGAATGCCTTACTTTTAAATACTGTATCTATTACTTTATTGAAAAGTCCGCTATTGAGAGGGATTACTGTATACATTACTAAGAAGTCCGCAATATAGAGGTCTGTTATTGAGAGGGTTTAGTGTATCCATTATCTTATTGGGAAGTCCGCTATTGAGAGCATTATTTTTTTTGGTGAATTTATATAATTAAACATAAACAGACTTCAAGAGGGAGGAGGAGGAGGAGATGCAAGAATTTGTCGTGTATCGAGTTATTCCTCCCCCACCCACCTCTGGATCTCACCTCCCCAAGACATTATGGTGGCCCAGGGAGACTCCACCAAGTTTGGGACCAGGCCTGGGCTTTCCAGCTCTTCTATCAGTGTCATCAGCTGGGTTTTCCCCCCAAAATTTCGAGTGAAGAAGAGGTGGTTGGAGGTGGGTGGGTGGAGTGGAGTGGGCTGGAGGAAGAAGAGGAGGAGTGAAGCAAACAGGCATAGGAGGCTTGCCAGTCCAGTGAACCAAATGGGCCTGAATGATTCTTCTTTGACAGCTGATTTTATTGGAACAATTATGATGTTGTTATTGTGTGTGTGGGGGTGGCTACTACTTACAGGGGCAGACAACAGACAGACAGACGACAAAGACAGACAGATAAATGTTTATTAGAATTACGACTGGCATATAGTGGTGATAACGACAGAAAGAGAAAGATAAAGAGAGACTTGAGATAAAGTAAGATATAAGGAAAGTGAGGAGAGAGAGAGAGAGAGAGAGCCACGTTTATGGTGCAGGTTGGAGGTGATAGAGCAGTGTCTCTGTTGCAGTACCTTATTTCCCAAGACACCGCTTCTCATCCTCTCTCTCTCTCTCTCTCTCTCTATCTCTCTCTTTCTCTTCTCAAAAACGAAAAAATTTGAATTAACGAAGAAACGAAAAAAAAAGGAATATAATTAATGTCCCCTATGAGGTGTTGGACCCGAGAGGTAGGTGGGAGGAGTGTGCAATACCTCCTCCTCCCCCCACCAGCTTTCCTCTTCCTCCTTTGCCCCCCTCCTTCCCTTCATCCCCCTCTTCCTTCCTCCTTCTCTTCCTTCTACTCCTTCTCCTCTCATCAACTGATTTTCCTCACCTAACCACCTTGAGACAGGCCAAGTCCATAGTTCTCACCCCGCTCACAGCTATAAGGGTCCATAAGGCAGCCATGCCCCCGCTCCCTCACACACACACACACACACACACTACAAGTAAAGTGTTCAGTTAGATATAAGTCAAAAGCTGCAAAATGGAGAGTTAAATTAGCTGAAGAGAAGTCATTAAGTAACCTTTTAAAGAGTCGGTAAAAGTTATCATTATTGAACTCATATTCTCGAGTGCTTTATAAACTTGTCTTAAATTGGCAACGTGAATATGTGGTGATAATTTCCTCTCTCTCTCTCTCTCTCTCTCTCTCTCTCTCTCTCTTCTCTCCCACCATACTCCTCTCTCTCTCTCTCTCTCTCTCTCTCTCTCTCTCTCTCTCTCTCTCTCTCATATGGACAAAGCACAGAGCCGGTCATTGAGACCCTGAACACAAAAAATGCGTCGTAATTACACCGAGAGACTACCGTAAAATGAATGAATTCTCTCTCATTTTTCATCAGCTGAAGGAAAAATATCATACGAATCCTGAGAACTTTCACCTAGCACTCCAGTAGTCACCTAGCACACCCAATCTTCACCTAGCACACCCACTCTTCACCTAGCACTCCAGTCGTCACCTAGCACACCTATTCTTCACCTAGCACACCCACTCTTCACATAGCAATCCAATCTTCATTAATTATTTTTTTCGAATCTCAAGGAAAAAAATCACAAGATATAACTGGTGTAACTATGATGTGTGTGTGTGTGTGTGTGTGTGTGTGTGTGTGTGTGTGTGTGTGGAGGGCCTTGGAGAGCTGCAGCCTCAAACAAAGATTAATCCTTCATGTCCCACATAGACGCGAATAATAAGTACAGCATCTCCATTTAGGAAACTCAGTTCTTAGCGTGATCTTGATAGGGAAGAGGAAGGAATGGGGAGGAGGAGGAGGATGGAGAAGGAGAGGGAAGAAGGTAAGGAGTAGGAAGATGGGGAGGGAGGGAAAGGTGGGGAGATGATGAGGGGTGGATGAGGGGTGGATGTGGAGGAGGGAAGGCAGGGGAGATGATGAGGGGTGGATGTGGAGGGAGGAAGGCAGGGAATGATGAGGGGTGGATGTGGAGGGAGGGAAAGGTAGGGAATGATGAGGAGTGGATGTGGAGGGAGGAAGAGCAGGAGATGATGAGGGGTGGATGTGGAGGGAGGGAAGGTAGAGATGATGAGGGGTGGATGTGGAGGGTGGGAAAGGTAGGGAGATGATGGGGGTGGATGTGGAGGGAGGGAAAGGTGGGGAGGTGATGAGGGTGGATGGGGAGGGAAAGGTGGGGAGATGATGGGGGTGGATGTGGGGGGAGGGAAAGGTGGGGGGAGATGATGAGGGGTGGATGTGTGGAGGGGAAAGAAGGTGGGGAGATGATGAGGGGTGGATGTGGAGGGGGAAGGAAGGGCGAGGGAGATGATGGGGGGTGGATGTGGGAGGAAAGGTGGAGAGAGGATGATGGGGTGGATGTGGAGGGAGGAAAGGTAGGGAGATGATGAGGGAGGTGGATGTGGAGGGAGGAAAGGTAGGGAGATGATGAGGGTGGATGTGGAGAGAGGAGGGAAAGGTAGGGAGGTGATGAGGGGGTGGATGTGGAGGGAGGGAAAGGTAGGGGAGATGATGAGGGGTGGATGTGGAGGGAGGGAGAGGGGTGGGGAGATGATGGGGGTGGATGTGGAGGGAGAGAAAGGGTGGGGAGGTGATGAGGGGTGGATGTGGAGGGAGGGGGAAGGTGGGGAGATGATGGGGGTGGATGTGGAGAGGAAGGGTAGGGAGATGATGGGGGTGGATGATGGGGGAGAAAGGTAGGGAGATGATGAGGGGTGGATGTGGAGGGAGGGGAAGGTAGGGAGGTGATGAGGGTGGATGTGGAGGGAGGAAGGTGGGAGATGATGAGGGGTGGATGTGGAGGAAGGAAAGGTAGGGGAGATGATGAGGGGTGGATGATGAGGGAGGAAAGGTAGGGAGATGATGAGGGGTGGATGTGGAGGGAGGGAAAGGTAGGGAGATGATGAGGGGTGGATGTGGAGGGAAGGAAAGGTAGGGAGATGATGAGGGGTGGATGTGGGAAGTAGGAATTGGGAGGCAGAGAGGCTGGAGAATATAATGAGACGGAACGGAGAGGTAGGGAGAGAGAGAATAAGGAGGGAAGGAGAGGAAGGGAAGGTAGTGAAGTAGGGAGGACGAGATAAGTAGGTGAGGGAGAGAGGGAGGGAGGAGCAGACCAGAAGAGGGTCAGGGGGGGGGGTCAAAATGCTCTGATCTGCCATTAGAGTATTGGGGTGTAGAAACAGCGTGACTTAAAGTGCTCGACTTAAAACCAAATAGGAAGCAACAGTGAAAGAAAACAGGACAATTAAACTTTTAATATTATTTGAACTAAAGAAAATATAAAACATAATATTTTTTATACAAGTTGAATTTGATATTGTAAACTTAGAAATGCGTAAAGGAGACACTTAGTATATATAGACGCTAAAATTAATAGGTGCAGGAATATGTGCTACCTACAGAGTGACTGGGGCCAAACACTTTGTGGGGAACATACAATAGAAATATACTTTTTAAAAAAATAGAGATCTTCTGGGAGTGACAGCTGCTATTATTCTGCTGGGGAAGTCTTCAGTTGAAGCCCGGAATCCAATTTGAAAGTTTTAGAATTGCCAGAGTGACCTCCGACCCTGTAGTCTTAACCTCCGACCCTGTGGTCTTTACCTCCGACCCTGTGGTCTTGACCTCCGACCCTGTAGTCTTGACCTCCGACCCTGTGGTCTTGACCTCCGACCCTGTGGTCTTGACCTCCGACCCTGTGGTCTTGACCTCCGACCCTGTGGTCTTGATCTCTCACCCTGTAGTCTTGACCTCCGATTCTGTGGTCTTGACCTCCGACCCTGTGGTCTTGACCTCCGACCCAGTGGTCTTGGCCTCCAACCCTGTGGTCTTGACCTCCGACCCTGTGATCTTGACCTCTCACCCTGTAGTCTTAACTTCCGACCCTGTGGTCTTGAGATCCGACCCTGTAGTCTTGACCTCCTACCCAGTGGTCTTGACCTCTCACTTTGTATTCTTGACCTCCGACTCTGTGGTTTTGACCTCTCACCCTGTAGTCTTGACCTCCGACTCTGTGGTCTTGACCTAAGACCCTGTGGTCTTGACCTCCAACCCAGTGGTCTTGGCCTCCAACCCTGTAGTCTTGACCTCCGACCCTGTGGTCTTGACCTCCGACCCTGTTAGTCTTTACTTCCGACCCTGTGGTTTTGACCTCCTCCAACCCTGTGGTTTTGTCCTACCCCTGTGGTCTTTACCTCCTGACACTATGGTCTTTACCTTCGACCCTGTGGTCTTGACTTCCGGCCCTGTGGTCTTTACTCCGACCCCGATCTTTACCTCCGACCCTGTGGTCTTGACTTCCGACCCTGTGGTCTTGACCTCCGACCCTGTGGTCTTCCTGACCCTGTGGTGGTCTTGACCTCCTACCCTGTGGTCCTTACCTCCGACCCTGTGGTCTTGACCTCCTACCCTGTGGTCTTGACTTTCGACCTGTGGTCTTGACCTCCGACCCTGTGGCCTTGACCTCCGACCCTGTGGTCTTGACCTCCTACCCTGTGGTCCTTCCGACTCCGACCCTGTGGTCTTGACCTCCGACCCTGTGGTCTTTGACCTCCGACCCTAGGTCCTGACCTCCTCCCACCTGACCCTGTGGTCCTTGACCTCCCCCCTGTCCTACCTCCGACCCTGTGGTCCTGACCTCCGACCCTGTGGTCCTTACCTCCGACCCTGTGGTCTTGACCTCCGACCCTTGGACCTCGACCCTGTGGTCCTTACCTCCGACCCTGTGGTCCTGACCTCCGGACCCTGTGGTCCACCTCCGCCCTGTGGTCCTGACCTGACCCCTGTGGTCTTGACCTCCGGGACCCTTTGGTCCCACTGACCCTGTGGTCTTCCGACCCTGTGGTCTTGACCTCCGACCCTGTGGCCTTGACCTCGCCCTGTGGTCGCCTCCTACTCCCCCAGGTCCTGGACCCTGGTCTTACCTCCGACCCTGTGGTCTTGACCTCCGACCTGTGGTCCTGACCTCCACCTGTGGTCCTGACCTCCGACCCTGTGGTTCTGACCTCCGACCCTGTGGTCCGACCCTGTGGTCTTGACTCCGACCCTTTGGTCCTTACCTCCTGACCCTGTGGTCCTACCTCCGACCCTGTGGTCTGACCTCCTGCCCTGTGGTCCTTACCTCCCGACCTGGGTCTTGACCTCCGACCTTGGTCCTCCTCCGACCCTGTGGTCTGACCTGACCCCTGTGGTCCTTACCTCCGACCCTGTGGTCTTGACCTCCGACCCTGTGGTCCTACCTCGACCCCTGTGGCCTTGTGGTCCTGCCTCCGGACCCCTGTGGTCTTGACCTCCGACCCTGTGGTCCTCCGACCCTGTGGTCCTTACTCTCCGACCCTGTGGTCTTACTCGACCCTGTGGTTTCCGACCCTGTGGTGGTGCCCTGTCTTGACCTCAGACCCTGTGGTCTACCTCCCCACCTCCACTGTCTTGACCTCCGACCCGTAGTCCTACCTCCGACCCCTGACCTCCGGCCCTGTAGACCTCCTGGTTCTTACGGCCCTGTGGTCTTGACCTCTGCCCATGGTCCTGACCTCCCCCTGTGGTCCTTGACCTCCGACCCCTGTGGTCTTGACCTCCGACCCTGTGGTCCCACCTCTGACCAGGGTTCACCTCCTACTCCGACCCTGTGGTCCTTACCTCCGACCCTGTGGTCCTTACCTCCGACCCTGTGGTCTTGACCTCCGACCCTGTGGTCCTTACCTCCTACCCTGTAGTTATGACTAATATTTTGACTAACATGGTCGAGAGTTTGATCAGTATTACCACGATTAAAAACTCAGGATAAAAAGAGTCAAAAAATTGTTTCTGGCGGACGGTGAAGTTGGTGACATACTGGAATAAAATGTAAATTACTCCGGCATTTAAAATTCTTAAGATACAGTATATATATATATATATATATATATATATATATATATATATATATATATATATATATATATATATATATATATATATATATATATATATATATATATATATATATATATATATATATATATATATTACATTTAACGCTGCCTGAACCTGTGATATATCTCGTACACTAACAAGAGACTTGGCGACATCCTTAGAAGAAAACTTATCTCACAGATCAACAAGAGAGAGACAGTGTGTATCATGTAATAATTAATATTAACCAAGGCTGGAGGTAAGAAAATAAGTGAGCTACGCCGTGGACAGTGAAGGCCTGAGGCGAGACTTAACAATTGTACGGAAGTAACTCAAGGTGAAGCGTGTGAGCCGTCTTGCTCTCCCTTTGTGGCCGGAGGTTTCATTGTCAACAAAGGCGAAATTTATTTCTGCTTTTTTTTGTCTTTAGAGAGAAAAGTAGAGTAATTTTTTTTTAGGTGAAGTGACCTTGTGTTTAGTGTAGATTGTATTATTAAAGTCTTCAAAGTATATCTGGAAATTACACGGTATAGTGCCAGAGATTTTTGTTGATATTTCCGGGTGAAGTTATAGTACGTAAGTCTGTATTTGTTTCTTTGTTGTTGTTTGTAAGTCTTGTGGAACTCTGAATGTTTATGTGTGGTGTAAGGCGGTTCATGTATAACAGTGACCGAGTGTGGCAGGTGAGGATCGTGGGGCCAGGCTGAGACTCCAACGATCCGGTAGTGTGTGAGGGATGGTACTGTACTGTGTCACATAATTTCAAACATTCCTACTATCTTCAGGCTGGGGACAGAAGTATGCATTTAATTACAGAAGAATTTTATTTAAATTTCGACATTATTTTGGCAGGTAACGATGCGCTTCACGTGTCGAGCCAAAGAAAAGATTTAATGTAGGAGCCGCTTGAGAGTCAACCCCAGACAGCGTGGGCAGCAGCGTCCCCAGTGACCTGTCTGGTTACCATGATAAAATCGTGACAGGATTGAATAATTAGATGAGCAGATGGCTTCACTGGAAGACGGCACAGTAAACTTCATAATGTGATATAATTCCATTAAATTCCATTGATGAAACGTCAGGGAGGACAAATTCGATAAAAAAGAGAATTCCAAAATTTCTCATCGATGAGAAGAGATTATCTTGGGCGTCAGGAGACTAGGTGATGGGAAATTAAGATAACCCCTGTACAGGTGTAGGGGAGAGTTGCCAGGTAGTCATTACCAGCCATCACCAGAGGGGGCGGGAAGGAATCACTCCAAGCATAAACGGCGACTAATGAGTGGCCGGGAGGGAGTGAGAACAGACGCGTGAAGGAGACTAGCTGGGCTGGGCCGGCTGGGCTGAGCTAGGTGAAGCTAAGCTGAATTGGTGTGGAATGTTGTTATTGCATTACTAAGTGACACATGTTTGGATGTGGCTTGAATAAGGTGACACATAGGACCTTTTCTTTAACTATGAGGAAACTTACTCACATGTGATCGTAATTTTAATAAAAGGACAAGAAGTTTTCTGTTGAGTTAGTTGTGGGGGAAACACACACACACACACACACTGCTTATCGTCATCTTGCGAGTGTACACACTACTCCTCCCACAATGTATGGTGCACAGTCACCTCCAGGTATGTTGCTCATGTGCACCAATCAGTCCCCAGCCACACGAGTAGTCATACCTGTAGCACATGATAGGTACAAGTAGTAGTTGTACTTTATAAACAGGTGACATTTTTTGGACAAGCGTCTCCAATACTGAGCTCTTGAGTCTACAGTAGGATAGCTTTGGACTTGATGCTTACCAAGGAAGGGTAAAACATGATCTGACGTGAGGATCAGTTGGTAGATAATAAGATGAAATATTTTACTTACCGTCGCCACAAACAAAAACCTGATTCTAGCACGTACTGAGACACAGAGGAACAAGTTCGTAGTTAAAATCTTAATCAGGTGTCCTGGTTGGGCTAAGTTTGGTCTCGTTGGCTTGGTACTCCATCATTCTGTGGCTGAGTGAGGTAGCTTTTCTGAGGCATTACCAAGTCTTGAGATTTTTATTTTTTTTTTCATTTTTATTTTTTTTTTGTTTTGCTGTTAATCACGAACGAATGCCACCCTCCCTCCCTCCCTGGCCTTACAACCCGGCACCCAATACCTGAGGCTGATTGTATTATGTGAATAATTAGTATGTTGGTGTGGGTAGGGGCAGCCAGGTGTGTCAGAAGCCTCGGGGTGTTGAGGTAACACACACACACACACCTTCACTCTTTTCTCTCCCTCTTCACAGTTTTCGTTCTTTTCCTCCCCTTTCTCTCTTATCCTTCCTCTTCTTTCTCTTGCTCCCTCTTTTTATTCTCTTCCCCCGCCTTTCCTTTCATTTTCATCTCTTCCTCCTCCTCCTCCTCACGAGACACCAGGACGCTGATAAGTCTACGTGTTGGTCTACTCACATTTTATCACTGTAAGATGACATTATTCTCTCTTCCTATGTTCATTCTTGGCGTCAGGTAAACATTAACTTGTGACGGTGGTATTGAGTTGTATGTTGTTTATGTCTCTCTCTGTAGCGTAGAGAGGACCGTCTTAATGTTGTGTTGTGTTCTGTCGTGTCGTGTCGTGTACCTAGGAAGTGAGCCTTTGATCGGTACAGTATTAGGCCTACACTCTTATTTGGTTGACTGACGTGCATTACAATGAAGAGTTAAGTCGAAAATTGATTTCATGTTATTGAATAGTTATTTGGATACAACAGTGTGGTAACGTGTTTGACTGTTTGTAAACGTCAAGAGTTAATGTGTGCAAAGGTTTTAGTTATGTGAAGACCCGAGATGCTAGTTTTAAATGTGTCATGAGACTCATAACACCCTCCACCCCCCTCCCTCCACCATTCACCCCACTTCACCTCACCCCTTACCCCTTTCACTCCACCCCACCCCTTACTCCCCTCATTCTACACCACCCCTCACCCCTTCACTCTAGCCAACCCCTTATTCCTTTACTCCATCCCTTACCCCTCACTCCCTCACCCCTCACTCCACTCCCCACCCCTCACCCCTTCACTCCACTCCCCACCCCTTACTCCTCCCCCACAGTGAGTATTAAGAGCGTGTGTGACTCCTAAGTTGTGGGCAGTATAGTGTGGGCAGCAAACACCTCCCCGACACTTACCCTGATCCTCACAACACACATTTGAATAATTAGATTTCTTATGACGTGTGAAGTGAGCAAAGGCTGATTTCCCTGGGGATACCCGGAGACAGTAGAGCGAGTGTTGGGTAGCACCGCTTATGGCCTCCCCCTCCTTCTTACCTCCCTCTTCCCTCTGCCCTCTCCCCTCTCCTCCCCACCAACCATCGTCCAGTGCCTACCCCATCCTGTACTCCTCTTTTCCTTCTTCCCCCTCCCCCCCCCGCTCCTTTCTCACACCCCTGACCATGCTAGGAAGACACACACCGTTCCCTTTAACCCATCCCAGAGACCCAAACTCCCACCTCCACAACACCCAAGCTGGGAATGGGTCATACGCAATGTCAAAACGTCCCGTGGTTGTCACTGGTCGCCTAAGACTTGTTTGATTCATGCCTCCCTGGACATAATGGTATATAGTGGTCCTGAACTGGTGGAGGTTTTGATATGGTTGTGGTGTTGTATTGTTGTTGCTGCTAGTATGTTGGTGCTGCTAGTATGTTGGTGCTGCTAGTATGTTGGTGCTGCTAGTATGTTGGTGCTGCTAGTATGTTGGTGCTGCTAGTGTGTGTGTTGGTGCTGTTGTTTTGATGTTACGGTTGGTACTATGATGTGTGTGTGTGTGTGTGCCTACTGTGTGATCATGGTGCTGTGTTGTTGCTGCCGATGTGTGGAGGTGTTACTGTGTTAGCGTTTCAGTTCTACCCACGACCCATAACGTTAGTGTACACCAAGATAATCTGCAGGAACCAACTCGGGTACACCCAGCTGATCCTGGGTGTGTTATAAATAGTGAATACTTTACGCACCCGGCAGCTCCTTCAAGCATAACTTGGCCTCCTTACCGACAACAAACTAATAACTCAATTACAGATTACTACAGATAACGAGAGTGTAGGTCAAGTTAGAGAGTTAATGAAGAAGGCAGAGCGTTTCAGAGTCCAACTTGGGTCTCAGTTACAATATAGGATTGGGGAAGTTTGTGGCGGCCTCACCCAACTTCCTGATGTGTCCTGGACTTACCTCAGCCTGCACTGACCAACATCGCTTCCCCCTCCCCTCCCTCTTCCTTCCTCCCCTCCCCCCATCTCTTCTTCTCTCTCCCACCCTCCCCCTCCCTTCCTTCCTTACCCCACTTCCTTCCCTCAGTTATGCATCTTAAAGCTGAACTATACCATTACATCATGAAGGCTTAATGACTTGATTTATATGCCACTGCCAGACCAGGATTCCTGCGTACTAACATCACGACATCTAATCACTGCTGTAGGATGGTTGGTAATCTACCTCACTGTTGTAGGATGCTTGATAATCCACCTTACTGCTACAGGATGCTTGTTAATCCACCTCACTGCTGCTGGATGCTTGATAATCCACCTTACTGCTACAGGATGCTTGTTAATCCACCTCACTGCTGCAGGATGCTTGATAATCCACCTCACTGCTGCAGGATGCTTGATAATCCACCTCACTGTTGTAGGAACCTTGTTAATCCACCTCACTGTTGTAGCATGCTTGATAATCCACCTCAATGCTGTAGGATGCTTGATAATCCACCTCACTGCTGTAGAATGCTTGATAATCCACCTCACTGCTGTAGGATGCTTGATAATCCTCACTAGATGGCGTGTTTTCCTCCCAATGCCCGGCTCCTGTACCGTGATGTTCCTAGGTTCCTCTCGAGTCCTCCACCAGGTCTGACCATTACTGTTGTCTCATCGCATTCAGACAGTCGACCACTTGTCCCTCGGTGTAACCCTTCATCTTATCTCTGTCGTGTTGCTATGTCAGTCTCTATAGGGTTGTCAATAAGTAACTAATGTTGTCAATAAGTTACTAGTGTTGTCAGTAAGTTAGCAGTGTTGTCAATAAGTTACTAGTGTTGTCAGTAAGTTAGCAGTGTTGTCAATAAGTAACTAGTGTTGTCAGTAAGTCTACGGTGTTGTCAATCAGTATGGTGTTGCCATATTGACTTGATATAGTAATAACGTTGCCAGTACAGTGTTACCAGAACCAGCCATAACAATACTGTTAGCCTAGAATTTACTAAGTAATTATATTAATGAGTGGCCGCAGTGTTTCCAGAGCCAGGCTTGTCCAGTGTTACCAGAGTCAGTTAACCCATGTTGCAAGAATCCGCCTTACAGTGTTATCAGTGTTAGCAGGCCTATCTCATTGTTCCCAGACCAATACGTCAGGTTTATCAGTGTTGCCATAGCGGTGTGAGTCCGTCAAGCAGGAGGGCCGGGGTGAGGCACCTCCAGGTAGCCAGCATTCATGATCATTGATTTTATCTCGACCTCCCTCCCTCCCTCCCTCCCTCCCTCCCTCCTGCACTAGGTGGTAGCACAGCATCTGCACAATAACACCTGGTGCAGCAGTAATGTAACAGCACAACCCCAGTAAGCTCACCACTAAAGAACCAACACGTGCAGCAGTATATTATAAGCAGGTGCATCTGGGGATAACACCACGTGGGATGAATCACTAGTAAGGGTTAAAGGGACAGAAGACAGGGAGGAGAGTAGGAGGGAAGGGGAAACAAGGCTGTGTGTGAAGGGGAAACAAGGGTGTGTGTGAAGGGGAAACAAGGCTGTGTGTGAAGGGGAAATAAGGCTGTGTGTGAAGGGGAAACAAGGCTGTGTGTGAAGGAGAAACAAGGCTGTGTGTGAAGGGGAAACAAGGCTGTGTGTGTGTGTGTGTGTGTGTGTGTAGTAGGAACCTGAAGGGAAGAAGTTATGGCAGTGAGAAGAAGAAACGGGTTAGGATGGGAGAGGTAGGGGGCCTCATGATCGAGTGTAGTAAGGGAAGAAGAGAGGACCCTGTGTAGTAAGGGAAGGGGAGAGGACCCTGTGTAGTAAGGGAAGAAGAGAGGACCCTGTGTAGTAAGGGAAGGGGAGAGGACCCTGTGTAGTAAGGGAAGGGGAGAGGGACGCTGGTTTGAAAGGGAAAGGTAGATGGAACCCTTGATTGGAAAAGAAGGGCAGTAGAGACCCTTAATTGGCAGAGAAGGGTAGTAGTACTGGGCCCTTATATTGGAAGAGGAGGGTGATAGTACTGGGCCCTGAATTGGAAATAATTTGGGCCGCCATCAACGCTGTGTGTTTACTGTATACACATATCATGAGGACTCGTTCGTTTCTCACTCACAAAATAGATCCTAAAGTGGCAGTTTGAGTTGGGAAGTGTGTGTGTGTGTGCATCTCTATCTCTCACCATTATGAATTAACTGCTGAATATTTAATTTCTCAGCGTCATTTAACTGTGAGTCAACTAGCAACCCCCCCTTTCCTGTCCCCTCAGCTTCCCCTGTTCCCTCTCCGCCCTCTTCCCCTCTCTCTTCCCTTTCCCTTTCCCCAGCCCCATACCTTCAACTTCCCCTCCCCTTCCTCTCCCGCCTTTCTCTACTTCCCCGTCTCTCACTTCTCCTCCTTCGTTCCCACTCCCTCTCCTCCTCATCGTCGTCTCTCAATATCCCTCCCTTATCAACGCTCCTCCTCCTCCTTTCTCCTCCTTCTCTCTCACCTTCTCTTCTCTCTCATCCTCTCTTCTCCCTCTCTTCTCTCACCTTCTCCTCACTCTCAAGCACCACTACCATCATCTGCTCTTTTCTTCGCATCTTCCTCTCTTCGGCCTTCTCTACTCTCAAAATTTCCCCCTTAATCCCCTTCTTCCTCCTCTAGTTTGGCTCCTCCTCCTCCTCCTCCTCCTCCTCCTCCTCCTTGCCTGGTTCCTCTCCCCCTCACAATCACTTCCCACCCCCTCTTTTCCTTCCCTCCCCTCACCCTTTCCACCTTTTCTCCCACCAATTACCCTCGTCTCTCTTCCCCTTCCCACTCTACCCCAGCACCCCCCTCCCTACCCCTAGCACCTCTTTCCCCTCCCCTAGCACCTCCATTTCCTCCCTCCTCTCCTTCCCTCTCCTCCAAACCCCTCCCTGCCTTCCCCTCCCATCCCCTAACCTCCCCTCCCCGTAATTGCGAGTGTCCTGGGTGCCCTAAATCGTGAGGTCCAGCAAGGCAGTCTTGGGCTAGCCTCGGGTCCAGGTTCTTCACGAGAAAGAAATTAGTGGTGATGGTTTCCTCATTTCATTAATGGAAACGTTTTCCCGGGGCACGAAACTTGCTGCAGGAACATTGCTTGAGGAATCCCACCGTTAAACTTGATTTTCCCGGGGCACGAAACTTGCTGCAGGAACATTGCTTGAGGAATCCCACCGTAAACTTGATCTATTTTTCTCTCTACTGCACCTCAACGACTTCTAACATCCAACTTTTGTTTTTGTAGTAATGGTCAATAGAATTACCTGGTGGTCGTTTTATGTTATTAATTGACGTTGTATTAATCTGTTTTATCAGTTTTAGTCAATGTGGTAATCTGTACAGTACCTTAAAAAAAAAACTATCTGTACTTGGGTGATCGATGAATTTCACAATGAACACTGTGACTCCTGTTGTCTCAGTAGGGTTGTCAAAATCCTTCGTCCGTTGTGTCATTCTTTCAACACAATTTTGTATAGATAGTTTTTTGAGTGAGTATTCATCACACTTTTGAGTCGGTGAGAACAAAACTTAGACGATGTGATTTTATATGTAATTACCACAGCATTTCCATCAGGCTACAACAGGAACCAACTATGTTTACGAGTCAAAATGCCTTGGAATTTAAGTCTTAATGAAGGAATTTTTGAAGGGGATAAAACTGTACCCCGCTGCTGAATACTTATAGTCATCTCGTCATTGATGTAAATGTACGAAATAGATTAAGAAAGATTCACAGGTACTTGATCACATAACCAACAGACACAAGCTCACCAGTACACAAGAAGATCGTCACACATCTTGCACGTAACTCAGGTGTCCCCACGATGGACCAGTACCATGGGGCCCTCACATGCCGCTCTTATCACCAGCGGGCCCATTTTCGCTGTGTATAAAAGTGATGAACCAGACATAAGCTGCAACCAACGATGCCCTTGAGCGAGGTTCCTTGCCGGCATTATAGGAGGCATATACCCGTAGTATGGACTGTGTGAATGATAGGCATAAACCCAGAATCTGACCTCGTTCACCACTCCATCAGCAGGCGGGTCACGTCCACTGCTTTGGGTCTGGCTAAACAATACAGGTGACTGGTGGCCGAAGTGACGATACTCGTTTATTAACACCATTTTTACTTCTCTTATCTTTGTACCCTGTGTGTCTGTCTTGTGGGAACTCGTATCGTTCACCACTTGTCGTGTAAATGTTTAGACGCAGCTGTGCATCATCCCGACATTGTTTTAGGGGAATTAAAGTGAATTATTACACACGTCCGTCATCACGTTACGGTCTTTGCATCGTAAAAATCATGTATTCGTGAACCCAGAACATAGGGTATGGCACATCACGTTATGTTCCTCGGTGGAGCCTGGCCTTAACTAATGTTCCACCTCCACACAATTTGTCACAAACTTTCCCAACAAGTTGAAACAGCGCCACAGTTTTAACACTCGCATCATAGTACGGTCATATAATTTAAAATTCGAAATTACAAACTTTTAGAATTCTCCAGTTCTTCATTACCATAATTTCTATTCATCCTCCATAAAAAAAAGATGATTTTTCACCAAGAATATTTTTCTGTTGTGCTGGTGACTGTTACCTCCTGTTAGTGTGATGATGGTACTGGTGACTGTTACCTCCTGTTAGTGTGATGATGGTACTGGTGACTGTTACCTCCTGTTAGTGTGATGAAGGTACTGGTGACTGTTACCTCCTGTTAGTGTGATGAAGGTACTGGTGACTGTTGCCTCCTGTTAGTGTGATGATGGTACTGGTGACTGTTGCCTCCTGTTAGTGTGATGAAGGTACTGGTGACTGTTACCTCCTGTTAGTGTGATGAAGGTACTGGTGACTGTTACCTCCTGTTAGTGTGATGAAGGTACTGGTGACTGTTGTTGCCTCCTGTTAGTGTGATGATGGTACTGGTGACTGTTACCTCCTGTTAGTGTGATGATGGTACTGGTGACTGTTACCTTCTGTTAGTGTGATGAAGGTACTGGTGACTGTTACCTCCTGTTAGTGTGATGAAGGTACTGGTGACTGTTACCTCCTGTTAGTGTGATGATGATACTGTTGACTGTTACCTCCTGTTAGTGTGATGATGGTACTGGTGACTGGTGACTGGTGACTGTTACCTCCTGTTAGTGTGATGAAGGTACTGGTGACTGTTGCCTCCTGTTAGTGTGATGAAGGTACTGGTGACTGTTACCTCCCGTTAGTGTGATGATGGTACTGTTGACTGTTACCTCCTGTTAGTGTGATGATGGTACTGGTGACTGTTGCCTCCTGTTAGTGTGATGATGGTACTGTTGACTGTTACCTCCTGTTAGTGTGATGATGGTACTGGTGACTGTTACCTCCTGTCATAACCTCAGCTCCTAGGAATATTCACTACCACATCACCACAAAAACCAACCAACCTCCTCCCCCTTCTCCTTTTCGTTCTATCTTCTTTCTTTCTTCTGTCTTTCTTTTTTAAGAGTAAAATTATCATTCCAACATCCGCGGGGGGACAATGGTGCAGAGTTATGTCATAGGCCTCGTCTCTCCCTCGCTAAGTAAAGATTTTTTCTCATAACACGCCAAGCTCAGATTACTAGTGTGTGTTAGGTGCTGTCCTTGTTTTACCTCCTACTACTACTATTATTACTACAACTACTGCTACTATTACTACTACTACTATACTTCTACCATCCCTCCCTCCCACCCACCTCCTTCTTGATGGGTAATTGGAGGACTTGCCAGCTGCTGTTCCTCGGCATTTACTCCTATCTCAGAGAGCGAATTATTGATGACGTCAAAGGTCCTCATCACCCCCTAAACGACGCTGGTGTTGCTCCCCTTCCCTCCCATCCCCTCTCATCCTCACATCATCTCCCCCTTCCTCTCCCCTCTCCTTCTTACCTCACCCCTCTTCCCCCACCTCACCCCTTCCCCACCCCTGCCAAGGGATAGTGACGACACAACTATTTCCATTACTCTTCCCTCACACACACACACACACACACACACACACACACGAGTTGGTTAAAGTAGATATAATCACCAACAGCGGAAACTTGATTAAAACGAGAGAGAGAGAGAGAGAGAGAGAGAGAGACTCTGCAAAAAGGTCCCTAATATAATCTCCCTCATTAAACAACTCCAGCTCTTGTTAATTTATTATTTAAGTGTTAATACTGTCTGGAAATTTATGGAAAAAAACACGTGATTTTTTCCCCCATGATTATCGTTTATAATCCTAATTTAAATAGTTCTGATGAAGTGAATTTTAATTGGGTGTCAGATCCCGGGGTAAGGCGTGACGTCACAACCAATAACAATACGCCCATAGGCCAAGAAATTTATTTATTTATTTATTTATTTATTTATTTATTGACTGTCTTATAAGTAACTTGGATTTCTTAATCTGGTGTAGGAATGACTCTGTAAACCCGAGTGAGTGCTTGACTATGAACCACAATTTATACACTGACGCCCCACGCTATCGCCAGTCCACACTTAAAGGAAAGGATTTGTAACAATTTCACCGAGCCAGTTTTCCGATAGCTTCACTAATTACTTGCTTATTTACTTGTTTATTTGTTTACTTATTACCATATCCCATCACTACTGCATCTGGTAATAGGTTGGGCTTCGTGCCTTCATAAACACAATGTATCATCAGCAGTATTTACAAACAAGTCCAACTATAAAACAGGAAACTTGGTTTTTTTTGTCATTAATGCTGTAATGAAGTTAGTCTTTATAGTATATATCTTATAAACATTGACGTATATTTATATGAATATTATATAGCTTGTGTTATATTGGGTGTTATTTAAGAGGAAGAATCTATGTATATACTGTATATGTATATGTATACTGGCGGCGCCGTCATACAGTATACATGTTTAATTATAGAGTGAATGAACATGATCACTATGCGCTAAAGTTTTCCTTCCTTCCTTCCTTCCTTCCTTCCTTATGGTAATTGTAATAAATTTGACTGTTGAAGCCTCACACAGAAGAAAGTCAACTCAAGGGATCAGAATTAAAAGAGGAATCACTCACCACTCATCCTCTCCCCCTCTCTCCTCTCCCTTCCCCCTCCTCTCCCTCCCTCCCTCCCCCCTCCCCCCCCCCTCCTATCCTTTCCTCCCTGGGTGTTGCGTGAGTAAAGGACGGAGGAGGCAGTTTATAGGTCATGTAAACTGTTTAGGTGACTTGAGGCTCACGTTCACCCCCCCTTTGTGTTTATCTCTTCATGACCTTGAAGTTTTTATCTCTCTCTCTCTCTCTCTCTCTCTCTGTTTTTGTTATTTTATCCAACGTTCAGTAGATTCTTCCCACTTTCCAGTCCCCCTTCTCCTTTCACTCGGTACTTTCCTTTCCTCTCTTCCATACGCTACCCTTTATCCTCCTCCTCGTCCTTTTCCTTTTTCTCCCCTTCCCCCCTCTCTACTCCACCTCTCTCCCCTCCTTGTTTTCACGTGAGAGGTTTCCTTCCTTCTTACCACTAATCTTTATTTCACCCTCCCACATCACTCTTGAGTCACTCAGGTGATGTCGGGTATTTTTGTCACCCGGTGGAGCTTCATCCTGACCCGCCAGACCTCATCCCTGCCAGCTATATGCAGTGACTTACCTGCCTTACCTGCTTTACCTGCCGTACCTGCTTTACCTGCCTAACCTACTTTACCTGTCGTACCTGCTTTACCTGCCGTACCTGCCTTACCTGCCGTACCTTCTTTACCTGTCTTGCTTTACCTGCTACCTGCCTTACCTGCCGTACCTTCTTTACCTGTCTTACCTGCTTTACCTGCCTTACCTGCCGTACCTGTCTTACCTGCCGTAGCTCGTATCTCCTACCCTTGAAACGTTGAAATGGAGTTTGTTTAATGAGACGAGAGAGATTTTGTCAGCCCTTAAGGACGTGGGTGTATGTAAGGGTCTGGTTAACGGTAGATAAGAGTAATGCACAGAGAGAGATAGTGGTAGCCGCGTGGAGTGCTCCCATGATGGCGGGAAACTAGTGATGTGTTGAGGCCGCTAATGCCACTGATAAAGTCGCCCCCCCTCCCCCTCTTCCTCCCCACCTCTCCCCTTTTACCTCCACCCCCCTTCTCCCCTCCCTCTCCCCTCCCTCTCCCCTCCCTCTCCCCTCCCTCCCTCCTCTCTCCGTGGACAACCTCAACATATACACGGGCTTCTGAAGTTTTATTTCGGTCGATAGTGAAGTGTACCTTATGAAGTGCACCATAACTTCCTCGTGATGATAGCGGCCGTCTGCTACAGGTGTTGCCCCCCCCCTTTCCTCCTTTATCTCTCCCCACACGTGTCTGTCCACAATTAGCAACGGATACTGTCTAGTTGACGGATAAACAGAAGCCACAGCGGCGCTAACTCCAGTATCTCACACTGGTCGAGACACAGGTACACTTGTCGGCTTTTAACATACCTGAGTTATCGTGGAGCAGCAGCACTTAACCCTACACTGATTATCATTAACCATTTTTTGTTCTAATGGAGACTGATTTGGAGTTGACTACATGCTAAACATAACACTTTAAGCCGCGTTAAATATAGTTCCCGTGTTTTACTTTTTTCTCTATTAATCTTCCCCGTGTTTTACCTTTTCTCTCTTTATCTTCCCCGTGTTTTACTTTTTCTCTCTTTATCTTCCCCGTGTTTTACTTTTTCTCTCTTTATCTTCCCCGTGTTTTACTTTTTCTCTCTTTATCTTCCCCGTGTTTTACTTTTTCTCTCTTTATCTTCCCCGTGTTTTACTTTTTCTCTCTTTATCTTACCCGTGTTTTACTTTATCTCTCTTTATCTTCCCCGTGTTTTACTTTATCTCTCTTTATCTTACCCGTGTTTTACTTTTTCTCTCTTTATCTTACCCGTGTTTTACTTTTTCTCTCTTTATCTTCCCCGTGTTTTACTTTTCTCTCTTTATCTTCCCCGTGTTTTACCTTTTCTCTCTTTATCTTCCCCGTGTTTTACTTTTTCTCTCTTTATCTTCCCCGTGTTTTACTTTTTCTCTCTTTATCTTCCCCGTGTTTTACTTTTTCTCTCTTTATCTTACCCGTGTTTTACTTTTTCTCTCTTTATCTTCCCCGTGTTTTACCTTTTCTCTCTTTATCTTCCCCGTGTTTTACCTTTTCTCTCTTTATCTTCCCCGTGTTTTACTTTTTCTCTCTTTATCTTCCCCGTGTTTTACTTTTTCTCTCTTTATCTTACCCGTGTTTTACTTTTTCTCTCTTTATCTTCCCCGTGTTTTACCTTTTCTCTCTTTATCTTCCCCGTGTTTTACCTTTTCTCTCTTTATCTTCCCCGTGTTTTACTTTTTCTCTCTTTATCTTCCCCGTGTTTTACTTTTTCTCTCTTTATCTTACCCGTGTTTTACTTTTTTCTTTTTATCTTACCCGTATGATCGTATCCCGGGTAAGGTTGTGTACTTAATGGTATCAGAGTTCCGATGCTGTGCTAAATACTGTGTTGGTTCTCCCTTATATAGAAATGCTGTCATAACAAGATTAACTCGTAGGCGAATATCACACAAATACAGTAGTTAGATTGGTGTCCGTTAAATGAAGGTCTTACTGTATATATTATATTACACTCCGAAAAAACAGAAATTCATAAAAAAATATCTATATTTATAAAAAAAATTCACAGAGGAATCATAAAGTATTAGAAAACAAAATGAAGCTTTTTCAAGAATCATTAGGATAAGATTTGGGTCCCGGAGTTGGTTCAGAATATAAATATAGGTAGTCCTCAATACCCTGGGTACCTGTTATTACCTGGTTAAGTTACTCTTGTTTATTCACCTTCTGTAGCTTCTCGTAGACTATTCTTTTAACTTTCCTGCATGTATCGTATTTCTGTATTATATTTATGTATAGATTAATTGCTTAGGGTAGGTCTTGGCATTATGTAGTATATTGTCGTGTGTGTTTGTGTGTCTGTGTATTAATGTTTCCAAGTTTGCATTGTATAATTTTAGTGGTACTGTAGTGACGCGCTTTAGTGCCTTCCTATGTTTGTCTACTGTAGTAAGTTGTTATTTTTATGAATTGGTTAACAAATTCCTACTCACTACTCATAAGAAATAATGTTGGTCTTAAATATGAAGTAATACCAAATATGAGTAATTGTAAGTGTAATCACGTTCATTTTTACCTATACATATGCATATAGTTTAACTCTCAATATTTATAGTCAAGTTGTTGAGGAAATACAATGTAGTACAATAATATACAGCATTTTCTATAATTTGTTAGTGAAGTGGATACAGCACTCAACTCCTGTCCCAAGAGTAGCTTGTTCGATCCCCAGAGCACAGCTGTCCGTCCTACTTTAAATGGGTGCCTACTTTTATACTTTGGGAGCTGAGGGCAGTCAGATGCACTCACATCCACACTGCCTCCTCGTGTACCAGTTGGTTTAGTGTACATTGTGTTGTAGCCACCACACTGGTTGGCATCAGGGCCCACTTTTACTTCCAGTGAATGGCTCTGGTGGTGTACAGCTATTGGTGTCTTTAATATATGAGAGATGTTTAAGGTCTACCTCACAGTTCTAACTCATGTATACAATACACACAAACTCTACGGCACATTACATACAAACCAAACCTATTTTTTTTTTTTTTTAAATATTTGTGTGTTTTTTTCTGGTGTTTTTCACCTCACTTTTATAGATATGTACATTATAATGAGGTGCAGCATCTCAGACGTCCACAATATAAACCATCACTCATTTATATATTATCTTTACGAATGAACATCCTAGTGTCATGTATTAATGTTGTGTTTACCCGACAGATAGTGTCGCGGTCAGCGGAGACCGAGCCGCCCCTCCTGAGCTGCTGTGTCCTTCCAACACCTTACCGCCAGTGTGACGATCACCCCGGCCCGCCAAGCTCCCGCCACACCCTCAACAATCCCGACACTGTTGCCACCTTTACATTCAGCTTGGCACTGTCCTGCTAGCTCACCAACTAGCTTGCTGCATATTGACACTTCTGTGATCACTCTTACACAGTTTTGTTAGCTCTAAATCTGTCAGTGTTACACAGTGTTACCGACTTGACAAGCACCCTGACAAAATGTTGCCACCACCACAATGATGCTAACCTCTCAGCATTGCCAGCCCCTTGTCACAGTCATATTGGCAGTGTTAACATCACCATAGCCAACCTGACAAAAGTATTGCCACCAAGGGACCTTACATATTGCCTCACCTAGCATTATCACCTACAAGCTTGACCTACAGCTTGATCAAGTTTTGCCAGCCACATCCAAGGCCACATTTGACTACCACAAGCTTGTGCTCCCCCCCCCCCCACTCCCAATGCACTAGCACCCACCACAAACTACACCAATAAATTAGCCTGGCAAGATGATGTCACCCCAAGTTTCATTCAGAAACGGATAAATTTAATGAAGTAAATTGATCTCCAACAGAGCCTCGGCTGGTGGCCACTGTACTCAGACTTGGCTTGTTGGGGAAGCACACATACGCACATGTAAGACACTTACACGCAAACACATGTTCATGTAAACTTGCGCAGATGTAAACACACGCACATGCTCACGCAAAATGTCAAACATAGATGCATAAGGTGGTACACTGCTGCTGGGACACCCAAGACTGTCCGACTCGGCCACCATGTGTCTGCTCATCCTATGTCGAGGAGAAGTTTTGGTGATTGGTGTGCCTATGGTGATTGGTGTGCCTATGGCGAAAATTCTGGTGATTTGACCTTTAAACGAAGAAGAAAACTGTGGTGATTTGACATTTTGCGAATAATTATGACGATGCACTTGTCTCGAGTCAAATTAAAGGTGATCCAGGTGTTCACAGCAAAAATCAGTGATGGTGTAAGTGTTAAAGGTGACAAAAATTCTGGTGATCCCTTTGAAAAAGTTTTGAACAAATAACTTTTTTCTACTCGCTTGAAAAACAAAAATTCATGATCTGAGAACTCTCCATATTTAAGAGAAATTTTTGATCAGAGAGCTCGTGCCATATGTTGAGTGAAAATTTGTGATCCAAGAGCTCATATCGCGTGAGAAAAATTTGTGATTTAAGAAATGTTTAACATTAGTGCAGAGAATCATGGTGGTGATGTGAGACTGAGTGTGCTGAGTCTACTGCTGTTGCTTAAGGTGCAAACACACACACACACACACACACGCACACACGCAGCTCACCCATAAACCTGTAAGTGAAGGAAAAAGAAGCAACAGAAAGATCACTGTTAATACTGTCCAGATATTGCTGATATTTTTTCATATCATTATTAGTAGTTTTAAAGTGAATCTGAAATAAGTCAAGACTTACACGGGGGTGAGTGGGCAATGTTAGAGAAAATATTGAAAACTGATGTGTAGAGTAGTGGTGAGAGCCGGGAGGTGGTAGTGGGTGTAGCACTGAGGGGCAGCCCAGATCCCCCTACACACGCACACCACTTCCTTCATGCCCTCGTCACACACCACCCACTCCCGCAGTCAGCTCACACTATACCCTTACTCACGTACACAGACTGTGGGAACTTTTGTTTTTCTTAAGAATGGGTTTCAACGCCGCCTATGGTCGGTATCATTAAGTTTATATTCAGGAACTTGACTCCACTGTTTCGACAGCCAAATGAGGGTGGTAGTGATGATGTGCTGAGCCGGTGGTGAGTGTACGACAACACATGGAGGGAGGTGGTGCCTCTGGTGAAGACGACTCTAGCTGGGTCGTCTGGTGAACACACTCAGCTACATTAGCTGGGCTGTGTTACCCGTTATAGCATCTCCAGTTTAGACTCCACTGTTTCTGGTCACTTAAAACATCTTTCCTTGTTCACAGTTTCTCATATTTTCCTGGATCGTATGTGTACAGAATCGTTTTTTGCTCCTAGAATTACAAAAAAAAAAAATATTGTCCTTAATCATAAAGTTTTGGCTTAATATCTAAGCTTATTTTAGCTCCCACATTTGTAAATATCAACCTGTTTTTTAGCCTCCAGGACTTGTCATTCGGTGTGGCATTATGTGACAGATTTATGAACTTGTGGAGTAAAAGTAGAATTTTCAAAATAAAATTTTTACTTTATGCAGTTTAGAAAAAAAAAATATATATATATATATTATAATAAGATAGTTTTCTCTAACATTTTGAAGAACTCTTTTAAAAGTTCTACAAACTACTGATGATCGATCAGCTCCCATAAAAGATGAATTTTAAAGTCTTATTCGTAGAGAACATAGCTCTAGGTACCGTAGTGTTGTGCTAGTCTCTTAAGCCACTAGCTCATAACTTATTGATTTATGCTGCTCAATTTATGGTAGGGTCAGCCACTGTGGATCTTGGGAGACCGTTGTAGTCAAACCTATTTTATCTTGTTTATGTATATGAAAAATACGTTTAACTACAACCTATCACAATGATCTCACAAAATCTGATCTCAATCTCGTTCTTGCAACCAGGTTAGATGTCGTGTGGACAACTAGTGAAGCTTTGAAGGTAAATTGTAGGTTTCGGGGTAGGTTGGTTCTCATGCTAAAGGACTTAAGATTTGTTTCACAGCTGTTGATCCATGTATTTTAGTCTTGAGAACTCTGCCATTAACCATTGTCCTGCACCGAATCCTTTCATATATTGAGTTTCCTCTAAGTAGTTCAATATTCCCATAGGTTGCTAAATTGCTTCAAATATTTCAGAAGTTAAGTAGATTGGGCAATTGAGAGCTGTTAATTTTCTACCCTTACGATGAGTCGCTATCTCTAGCCTGAGTTCAGTTCTAAAGGCTAAGTCGTTATGCATGGTGATCCTACAAAGAAAGCAATAATTACTTTTTGTAGAGAGTTCTTCAATAACATAACATCTATGCACTGCCACCTCTGTAAATGCACCTTAATGATAATAATACCATTAATATGACTGTTTGACCCCATGAGCTGTAATATAGCCCCCTCTTAATCTAGTGCAATGCCCGTTACGTTACGGATAACTACTGGTACTACAACACTATTTTTTGTTACTGTTGTTACCTTGTCGAGGAAGAGTACCGAGTTATGGACTAATGTTGGGAGCCTGGGACTGGTACCCCGCTAATTGCTGTCTGGCCTCACTCCAGGGAAAGTAAATGTCTCGTTACCACTGATTTACCAGTTTTAAATCTGGCATAAAGAGTAAAGACGTGGGTAGTTGTTGGTGCCATATTAGTGGTTGGTGAGGACAGCAAAGCGGGCATCCTGCGCTCCCACATCCATACTGTTACAGTTATTTACACTATTTTAATGACATCCATTTGTAAAGAAGGCAAGACTACCGCCTACATTATTAGGTGACCTGGAGCATACCTAACTTTACTCTACATGTAAATATGTGTATGTGGTAAAGTTGATGTATACAGCACAGTAGGTGATCCATACTTAGATGTGTTCTGGGCGTTTGTGTGACGACCCAACTGGCGATGGTTTTCCCGTCTTGCTTGTTGTGCCTTTCTGTTGATTTAGTCTGTATGGCTCCACCACACTGTTATACACGCTGTAGGTAGGCAGTTCTTTACATCCACGGGCAGGCATGGGTGCACGTCGCTGCTAAGGGCCTCGTACAACTTGCACCGCGATGGTCTCTATCTGGCAATCCCCATCCCCTCACACCCTCCACCTTCAGCAATCGCTACACTCCCAGGTTTTGTTAACTCATTGCCGTAGTCGAATTCCCTCCTCAGCTGATGGCCGCTTCTGGGGGGGCTCATGAAGAGAGAGCCTAACACCCATGTTGTGGCCTTGCCTTGGGTACAGGCTAGGTATACAGTAACTGATATGATGCATTCTGTATGTTTAGCCATAAATGAGAATCATGCTGAATGGTACAGCAACCTGTGAATATTTGGTTTCTTAAATAACTATATTTTGTGTAGACTTTGGTTCACCTTCTGTAGTCAATCAGACAAAACTTTGGCCTGGGTGTCAACTCTAAGCTGTGGCATAGAGGAATGGGAAAAATATGGGGTATCATAAGTTAAGAATGAATGTTTATGATTATTTAGAAATTGAAATGTATAGCATGTCGACAATAAGTCCTTTTAAACATTTTTCTTCTTTTTTTTATTTTAAATTTTCTTTGGTCATTTAAATTAATTCTAGTTTTAAGAAATAACATCGGGATCTTTAAGCGCCTTTACCGACCTATGAATGAGTGTGTGAAGCATGCCTGTCGCCCACCACAACACAAACATTTGCGTCACTCACACTTGTCACTCGACACTTGCGTCACCCTCACGCTTAAACACAACTTACAACCTGTAAATTTACTCATTGTCTCATAACGATAGTCACTTAGCAGATTGTCCATGTAAATATTGAAGTACTTATACAGTCGTCATATCTCATCTCTTAACACTACACACAATACTGCATCCTACAGCCACATTCCCTCAACTTGTACTGAAGGTTGGCGTCACTTGTGCGCCGCGCTTTAGGTTATTCATCGTTTTAAATGTTATTTAGTGCAGATACAGTATAGTTAATTTACAACGTGTTAGAAATTTTCATTAGTCATCTGGTAGCAAGGTGATATAGAAAGCTATGGACTGTGATTACACAGTTATATCGCTCCTCATCAAGGGAATTTCCATGTTTACTAACTAAGAGTAATGTACATTATTTATCCACAACCAACATCTGTGTGGAGTGTGCGAGGCCCGAGCAGCGACCCTGCGCTGTGACTGGTGGCGCTTGTCCCCTAAGTGCTGCACAGAAAATGTGATACGACCGGTCGTTATGAGTCGCACGCACGCAGTAAATCACCACCCTCAGCAGCCGTACACGTAACACAAGGTCATGAGCTTATTTGGAGAATGCATTCAAAGGCTTGAAACCGGCGGTCGTGTCACAAACCTTGGCAAGTCCCCACACAAGGCAGGATACAATGAAGCAACACATTCGGCCACAATGAAACATAGCTCCTAGATCTGAAAATGATATCAAGCGATTAACATCTAAACCAAGAATATCACAACCCTGAGGTTTTCATGGTATTTTTTCTGTGGCGGCACTGCTAGAAGGTCCTGGTCACGGTTCATACTGTGCCTTCCTAGCCACCACCTCGTGCCTTGTTATAGTGACCATGTATCCCCAAGGTTCGTATGGTTTACCTTCCACCAGCGCTATCTGCTTGAACCGTTTTCTGTAATACCAATGTAGGACTAGTTATAGAAAAGGAAGTAGCGCTTACCTTCCCTAACTTTGCAAAATATATTTTGAAACGTAAAACTCTTATGCATAATTGACCTCGAGTATATCTATATATATATATATATATATATATATATATATATATATATATATATATATATATATATATATATATATATATATATATATAAAACCATCAATTAACTAATTATATGCAGTATGAACATATTACCATCGAACGCCAACGGTCGCAGCCCCAAGAGAGCTGGTGGACGGATTTCAAATGGACCTTGTCACCGATACAAACAAATAAATTGTTACCGATTGTTGTACAATTGCGGTGTGTCACGTATGATTTATGCAAATATGATTTTAATGAGTTTACAAGTTTTGTTCGTATTATTGCTTGTTCAGTTATTTTTCATAATATACTCAGATTGTTTCACGTTTTGTCTTCTCCACCACCACGCGTGTCCTCGTATGGTGTCAAGAAGATATGGTGCCCACCTGGAAAGTGTTATCAAAATCTCAAATCAAAATTTTGCCCCCGATCTACATATGTATAAATAGTAAAGTTCATCAAATTGCTAGCTGCCATGACAACCAGTCACATTCTCCGCAACATGCTGTAAATAACCCCGCTTGTGAGGCACTACAATTAGACACATAGCAGTAGGTTTAAGAAAGTTCCTCAAAGGCATTTCCGATATACTTGTAAAAGTAGTGTGAATTTCGCTAGATGCATTTGTAAGAGGTTAGCTTCTGACTGAGCAGGAGATACCATAGCAGGAGCAGTTCTCAGTAGCAGTTTAGTGTGGGCAGAGTAGACCTCCACTGTGTGGAATACCAGTAATCAGTCTTCGTCGTGGTTCGACTGTCTGCGTCGGAGTTATGGTAGCGCCCTAGTTCCTGCTAAGAGGACGTGTTCATTAGTTTCTCTTGGGAGGAACGGCGCTCTGTGGATCGGGGTAACTATGCTATTTTGTATGCTCTTGAGTCTTGACAACTCTTCACGTGGAAGCTTGAAAGATCTCAGGGCACCGAAAATGTGGCTTAACAAAAAAACTGACTGTTAATTGTACAGGTCTGTGCGTTGTTTGTCTCTGTTGACCAGTGTCTGAAGCGCTATAAGTTGCACTGAGTCTTGCCCACTTGTTGTGTTGCCCAAGTTTGTGTGTGTACCTCTAACATGTTTGTTTTGCCTGTGACGCTTTTAATTTTATCTAATCGCACCCAAGTTTAGAAGAAAAAGCATTAAAAGGAATATAAGCTTAATAATATTAAATGAAGCCAACATACTGCCTACAGGTGAAGTTTGATGCGTTACATTCCAGCCGAACATGAACATCCATCAAGCCCCTCTCTTGTTTTGACCAGTTCCCTGAACCAATCGTGAATGATGCATATCACACCCATGTCGCCCTGGACGCTGGTTGTCACAAACAGCAGCTTTTCTGCACCAGTGTTTTCCTATGAAGGACTCCGTAAGGCACCCCAGGCGGCCACCACCAGGCTGGGCGGGCCGCTCTGGGAGCCTTCAGCGTGACAACGGAGCGTCCACGGCTGCGCTGACTATCAGCCCGCGACCCGGCGGCCCCGCTTGAATCAGGTTGGGCCGCACCGGGCCGCCCCACACGCAGGACCGCACTCCGTGCGGCCAAACTCGTGCTTTCAAAGCTGCGTGAGTAGAAGGCACAAAGAGTATCGAGAGCCGCGCGTGTTGCTGCTGTCTGGGGCTCGGTGAGGGTCGGGCCAGGTGACACTGGAGCATCCCTCTTGCCTGTTATGAGACCGCCAGTAGCCCGGCCCGCGCCTGGCCCGCCAACTGCCATTTACTCCTGGCTGGGTCCTGCTGGCCCGCGGGAGGGGCGGCCATAGCCCATCACCAGGATCAAGGGCTCGGTTTGCCAGTTCGCTCCCGCCATGTTTGTTTATCCCCACGTTACTCGCCAAGTTACCAAGTTTGTGATTCAAAACTTTTAGGTATTTTACTTGAATTGCTGTAGATGAAGTGTCCTGCTAGGCTTCATGCTAGTGCCTGCCGCCCAGCCGCCGGTGAGCTGCCCAGCCGGCCCGCGCCAGGAGCCCGGCCCGCACCGGCCCGCCCACTGTGAGGGGTGGACCCCAGCTGCCGCCCCTGCAGCCTGCAGGGGCGGTGGCGGCCCGGGCAGAGGACGCATGTCAACATATCGCCCGGGAGGGTATCGTAGTGCGCTAGGACGTGCCAGATATCACTAGGGACGTCTTTTTCCATGTGTGTGGATCTTATGGAGTGCAAGTTATTTTGATGATCATTATTGCCATTATGGTTATCAATAATAATAATATTATTATTACCATAATTATTAAATAAGACATGCCACATCGTACCACTTGTAGATAATGATTTGTATCAGAACAATAAAAAGCAATAGTATGTTGCGTTTTATTCCATACATTTTTACAACTATCACAGCCCAGCTTACTTATTCACATGCTTTTAATTAAAGGTAATAGGCAGCTATCTAACAGGGAGGTACTACCTCCTGTGAAGTTAGTGGAAGTATAATGTGTTTTCTAATGGTAGACCCTGCTGTCCTATGGCATCACACAAATTTTGACGAAGTCCCTGGTTACTGATCTGACTTTCTGCCTCATTTACACACAATTGCAGGGTCTCAATTGTTTCTCTTACTTTGACAACGCAACAAACATCTATCGTTTCTCACTACTGAACTGTTTTTATTTTTTTTTTTTCATGTCTATTTATTACGGTGTAATGACTTTTTTTGCACCCCCCCTCCAGGCTCCGATGTGGGTCGGTGACCTGTGCCCGTAGGTTTTTTTTTTTTTAGGGGAATAGCCCACCCGGGCACAGGTCATCGACCCACAACGGGGCCTAAGGGGCGAAAAAAATTAAGAGGGAAAAAAATGAAAATAGAAAGAAAAAGATTACATTAATCTACATCACGAAGATGCCGGAAAACCAGCTTTTTGAAATAAGACAGACTGTAAGAGTATGGAAACACAAAAGAAGGCAGAGCAATCCTCAGTTTGACTGTGTGAGGAAAAAAGGATGTACTATAACGGGTTATTTTAGTGTGACCGACATCCACAGAGAAACGGTGGGCACCGCGGGCAAGACGAGTGTTACGAGCCCACGGTCTTGCCGGCGGTAAACAGGATGCCAAATCCACCGAACATTGCCCGTTGAAGTACCTGTAAAAGAGAGAGAGTGAAGCACATTGTGGCAAAGAGAAAGGGAAGAAAGATTGTAAACTAAAGGAGGAGAGTTAATAAGACAAAATCTCTTTGATTCCACCCTATCTAACAGTTAGACAGGAGAGCCACCCTAGATATGAGAGCAGTACTCCAAGTTAGGACGAATGAATTCCTTATAAACTTGAAGTAACTGCTCAGGAGTGAAGTAGCTACGGCATCTGTACAGCATTCCCAGTTTTCGGGAGGCAGCTTTAGCAATGTTGTGGATGTGTGGCTTCCATGACATATTAGAGGAAATGGTGAGACCTAGCATATCTATTTTAGAATTTGGCAGAATGATAGGGTCCTGAAATGTGATTGGTGGGAGATAATCTAATTTGGAAAGAGTAATTGGTAAATACTGAGGTTTATTACTATTGAATTTAACCAAGTTTCTACCTCCCCATTTCGAGATGCTGCACAGATCCGAATTGATAGATGAAATGATATCAGCTCTAGAAACAGATCTAGTTTGAGAATTAGGGGAAGGGAAAAATGTGAAGAAGAGTAAACAGTAGAATCATCAGTGGAAGAATGGATAGAATTATTCGAAGTGTGAAGTAAATCATTGATGCAAAGAAGAGAGTAGGTGCGAGAACTAAACCATCTGGGACACCACTATTGGTAGAGAAAGAGCGAGAGATCGATACTTCGACAACAACTGCCTTGGGTCGGTTCTCAAGGAAGCATTGAATTAGAGAACAAAGTGGGGGAGAGAAACCATAAGAGGGAAGTTCAGAAAGCAAAGACTTGTGTCATACCCTGTCAAATGCTTTGGAGATGTCGAAGGACACGACGATAGTTTCCCCAGGGACCCTCCCAAGGGCGAGGGCGCACCCAGGGACACCTCCCAGAGGCGCTGACGCCCCAAGAGACCCCCCAGGGGCGGCGGTGCTTCCAAGGACCCTCCCAGGGACGGAGGCGCCCTCAGGGACCCTCCCAGGGCCGGCGCCCCCCAGGGACCCTCCCAAGGGTCCCCAGGGGCACTATGGCAATGGCATGCTTGTTCTTTGTGTCATATATATTACATACTTCCAACAGTTCCTTACTGAACTTTGATTGGTGGACTATTCATTTAACCCACAAAATTACAACCAATAGGAGAAGAAAACAATCAGTCAGCACAACACCACAACTTATGATTTCCTGTTGGATATTATTCTCCGTTACCTTCTTCAGAAGGCGATGATACTGGAAATGAGATAGGCAGTGTATTTATTTAACGTTGCATCTCCCAAAGTTCTAAATAGCGCAAAAACTACTGCACCCAGGGTCCCTACAGGTCTGGCGCTCCCAGGGGCCCTTCTAATGTCGGCAATGCCCCAAGGGGCCCTTCCAGAAGTGGCAGTGCCCTCAGGAACCTTCCCAGGGGCGCCGACGCCTCCAGGGACCATCTCGAAGACGTCTGCACCCTCGAGGCCCTCCCATGGGTGGTGACGCCCTCAGCAACATTCCCAGGGGAGATGGCGTCCAAAGTGACCCTTCCAGAGGCGCTGTTACCCCCAGGGACGTTCCACGGCGGGTGGCGTACCCTGGGACCCTCCCAGGGGCGGCAGCGCCCCCAGTGACCTTCCCAGGGACAGCGACGCCCTCAAAGATCCTCCCACGGGTGGCAGCGCCCCCAGAGGCCCTCCCAGAGGCGGTGATGCCCCCAGGGGCCCTCCCAACGGTGGTGGCGAGCCCAGGGGCTCTCCCATGGGTGGTGGCGAGCCCAGGGGCTCTCCCATGGGTGGTGGCGTTCTCAGGGTCCCACTGAGGGGCATTAGCGCCCCCCAGGGACCCTTCCAGAAACGGTGGCGCCCCCAGGGACCCTCCCAGGAGCGTCGGTGCCCCATGGACCCTTCCAGGGACGGTGGCACTCCCAAGGACCCTCTCAGGGGCGGCGACGCCCCCTGGGACCCTTCCAGTGGTGGTGGCAACCCCAGGGGCCCTGCAAGGGGTGATGGCGCCTCCAGAGGCCCACTGAACGCAGCAACGCCCCCAGGGACCCTCCCAGTGAGGGTGGCACCTCTAGGGACACTTCCAGGTCAAGCGGCGCCCCCAAGGTCTCTCACAGTGGCGGCGACACCCTCAGGACTCTACCAGGGATGTCGGCGCAACCAGTGACACTCCCAGGGGCGGCGGCACACCCAAGGGTGCTCCCAGAGACGGTGGCGCCCCCAGGGATTCTCCCAGAGATCTTCCCAGAGGCGGCGGCACCCCCAGGAACCTTCCAGGGGCAGCAAACCCCTAGGAATGCTCCCATTGGCAACCGCGCCCCCAGGGACCTTTCCAGGGACAGCAGCTCCCATAAGGACTCTCGCCAGGGCGGCGGCACCCCTAGGTACCCTCCCAGTGGTGGCAGAGTTCCCAGGGGCGGAGACGCCCCCAAGGACCCTACAAGGAGAAGCGGCGCCCTTCCAAGGGTCCCCAGGGGCCCTATGGCATGCTTGTTCATTGTGTCGTATACATTACATACTTCCAGCAGTCCCTTACTGAAGTATGATTGGTGGACTCTTCTTTTAATCCACCAAATTACAGCCAACAGGAGAAGAGAGCAGTCAGTCAGCACAATAACACAACTTATGATTTCCTGTTGGATATTATTCTCTGTTACCTTTTTCAGAAGGCGATGATACTGAAAATGTGATGGGCGGTGTAGTTATTGAACGTTGTATCTCCCAGACTTCTAAATAGCGTAAAAACTACTGCACCCAGTGGCCCTACAGTTCTGGCGCTTCCAGGGGCTCTTCTTGGGTCAGCGAACGCCCCCAAGGCCCCTCCCAGAGGAAGTGACACCCCCAGGGATATTTCAGTCGTAGTGGCGCTCACAGGGACCCTCCCGGAGGCGGTGGCGTCCCCGGGAATCCTCCGGGGGACGGCGGTGCATCCAGGGACCCTCCCAAGGATGGTGGCGCCCCCAGGGTTCCTGCCAGGGGCGGCGGGGCCCCCAGGGACACTCCTAGGGACCGTGGCACCGCCAGGGACCCTCCCAGAGGCGGCGGCACCCACAGGGACGTTCCAAAGGCGGTGCCCCCAAGGACCCTCCAAAGGGCGGTGGCGCCCCCACGGACCCTACCAAGGGTCCCTAGGGACCCTATGGCATGCTTGTTTGTTGTGTCATATATATTACATGCTTTTAGCAGTCCCTTACTGAACTATGATTGGTGGACTCTTCTTTTAATCCACCAAATTACAGCCAATGGGAGAAGCAAGCAGTCAGTCAGCACAACAACACAACTTATGATTTCCTGTTGGATATTATTCTCTGTTACCTTCTTCAGAAGGCGATGATACTGGAAATGTGATGGGCGGCGTATTTATTGAACGTTGCATCTCCCAGAGTTCTAAATTGCGCCAAAACAGCTGCACCCAGGGGCCCTACAGTTCTGGCGCTCCCAGGGGTCCTCCTAGAGTTGACAGCGCCCCCAGGAGCCCGTCAAGAGGCGCCTACGCCTCCAGGAACCATTCCAGGAGCAGCGGCGCCCCCAGGCGCCCTCTCATAAGCGGCTGCACCCTTAGGGGCACTCCCATGGGTGGTGACGCCCCCAGGGACCCTCCCAGAGGCGGTGGCGACCCCAGGGACCCTCCCAGAGGCGGTGGCACCCCTAGTGACCTTGTCAGAAACGGTGGCTCCCCCAGGGACTCTCCCACGGGTGGCGGCACTCCCAGGGACACTCTCTGGGGCCCATAAACTCCCCTCAGGTGCCCTCCCAGGGGTACTGGCGCTCCCAAAGGCTCTCCCAGTTATGGTGGCGTTGCCAGGGTCCCACTCAGGGACGAAAGCGCCCCCAGGGGCCCTCCCAGGGGTGGTGGCGCCACCAGTGCCCACTCAGCGGTGACGGCGCCACCCAGGGATCCTCCCAGGTGCGACTGCGCCCTCATGGACCCTCCCAGGGGCGACGAAGCCCCGATTGACCTTTTCAGGGAGTGCCACGCCCCCAGGGACCCTCCCACAGTGGCGACGCCTCCAGGGGCCCTCCCAGGGGTGGTGGTGGCGCCACCAGAAACCCACTCAAGGGCGGCGGGCACCCCTCAAAGACACCCGCAGTGTCAGCGACGCACCAAGAGGCTATACCATGAGTATCGGCGTCCCCAGTGACCCTCCCAGGGTCTGGGGCGGCCCCAGGGACCTTCCCAGGGGCGGAGGAGCCCCCAGGAACCATCCCAGGAGCAGCCGCGCCCCTCGAGCCTCCCAAGGACAGCAGCGTTCTCAAGGACTATTGCAGGGGTTGCGGGGTCCCCTAGGACCACCACCGCCCCTGGCACGGGCCCTCGGAGCGCCACCGCCCCTAGGAGGTCCCCTGGAAGACCGTATTGGCACCCCACCGCCCCTGAAGGAGCCCCTGGGGGCGCCGCCGTCCATGGTAGGGCCCCTGGGAGCACCGCTGTCCTTGGGAAAGCCCCTGGGGGCTCCAGCGCCCCTGTCAGGGCTCCTGGGAATGCCACCGTCCCTGACAGGGCCCCTGGGGGCGCCACCACCCCTGGCAGAGCCCCTGGGGGCTTCTCCTTCCCTGGTATGGACCCTGGGGCAAGGCTGTCCCTGAGAGGGCCACATGGGAGAGCCCTTGGGGCGCTGCCGTCCCTGAAAGAGCCTCGGGTCGCTAGCGCAAGTGACAGGGCCCCTGGGGGCACCCTCATCCCTGAGGACCCTGGGAGCACCACTGCCCCTGAGAGGGTGCCTGGGACCGCCACTGCCCCTGGAACTGCCACTGCCCCTGGCATGGTCCCTGAGGGCGCCACCACCCCTGGCAGTGCCCCAGGAGGCGCCGCCGTCCCTGGAAGGGCCACTGGGAGCGCCGCTGTCCCTGTGAGCACCCCTAGCACGGCCCTTGGGGGACGCCGCATTCCCTGGGAGAGCCTCTCGGAACGTTGCCGTCCCTTAGCGGGCCCCTGGGAGTGCCGCTGTCCCCGAGAAAGCCATAGGGAACGCCAGCGCCCCTGACAGGGCCCCTGGGTGCGCCGCCGTCTTTGGGAGATTCATGGGGGCTCCTCCGACCTTGACATGGACCCTGGGGGCGCAACCGTCCCTGGGAGGGCCACTGAGGGTACTACGGGGTCTGGAAGGGCCGCTGAGGCGCGGCTGTCCTTCAGAGAATCCCTGGGAGCGCCAGCGACCCTGGCAGGGTCCTTGGGGGAGCCGCCGTCCCTAGATAAACCCCTGGGAGCACTGCCTTTCCTATGAGGGTCTCCGGTGGTGCCATCGTCCCTGGGAAGGCTCCTGGCAAGGCCCCTGGGGGCGCCAATTTCCCTGGGAGGACCCTGTGGGCGCCACCACATCTTAGAGGAGCCATGGGGGCACTGCAGTCCATGAAAGAGCTTCTGGGGGCGCCGCAGTCCCCGGCAGAACCCCTAGGGGCCATAGGAGCACCGGCGTCCCTGGTAGGGCCCCTGGGAGCCCCACTGACCCTGGGAAAACTCCTGGGGCGCCAGTGTCCCTAGCAGGGTTCCCAGGGCTCCGCCTTCCCTGAGAGGGCCCCTGGGAGCGCAGCTGTCCTTTGGAGTGCCCTTGGATACGACAGCTCCCCTGCCAGGTCCACTGAGGGCGCCGAAGTCTTTGGGAGAGCCCTTGGGCACGCCAGCACCATTGGCAGAGCCGCTGGGGACTTCACCGCCCCTAGGAAGGATCCCTGGGAGAGCCCTGGCAGGGCCTCTGGAGGCGCCAGTGCCCCTGGGTGTTCCACCGCCCCTGGCAAGGCCCCTGGCAGGACCCCTGGGGGCACCACTGCCCTTGAGAAGGCCCCTGTAGGCGCCACCGTTTTTGGGAATGCCCCTGGGGGTAATAGTTATTTTTCCACTATTTAAAAGTCCGGGAGATATGACGTGCACCGCCCATCACATTTCCAGTATCCTGAACAGTTAAATGGAGAATAAATATCCAACAGGAAAACATAAGCTGGGGTGTTGTGCTGACTGAGTTCTCTGTTCTCCTATTGGCTGTAATTTGGTGGGTTTACATTTTAGTCCACCAATCACAGTTTAGTAAGTGATTACTGGACGAATCTAATATGTACGACACCTCTATCAAGTCTCTGATGGCCCCGAAACCCTTGGAAGGGCCCCTGGGGCCACTGCCTCCCCTAGAAAGGCCCCTGGGAACGCCGCCGCCCCTACAAGAGCCCATAGGGGTGCCGCTGTTTCAGGAAGGACCCCTGGGGGCACCGCAAACCCTAAGAGGGCCCTGGGGTGCCGCCGTCCCTGACATGGCGCCCTGGGGGCGCCACCGCTCTTGAAGGGGCCCCCTGAATGCGTCACTGTCTGTGTAAGGGCTCCTGAAAGTGCTGCGGTCCCTAGAAGATCCCCGTGGAGCGCCAATGCCCCTGGCAGAATCCCTGATGGCATCACCTTTCATAGGAGGGCCTCTGTTGGTGCCGTTGTCCCTGGGAAGGCTCCTGGCAGGTCCCCTGGGGGCACAGCTTTCCCTGGGAGGGCCCCTGGCAGCACTGCTCTCTCTGGGACAAACACTGAGGTGCCATTGCACCTGTAATGGCCCCTGGGGGCGACACCGTTCCTGAGAAGGCCCCTGTAGGCTCCACCGTCTTTGGGAGTGGCCCTTGGGGCAGTAGTTGTTTTTCCACTATTTAAAAGTCCGGGAGATATGACGTGCACCGCCCATCACATTTCCAGTATCCTGAACAATTAAATGGAGAATAAATATCCAACAGGAAAACATAAGCTGGGGTGTTGTGCTGACTGAGTTCTCTGTTCTCCTATTGGCTGTAATTTGGTGGGTTTACATTTTAGTCCACCAATGACAGTTAAGTAAGGGATTACTGGACGGTTGTAATATGTACGACAGCTCTATCAAGTCTCTGGGGGCCCTGCCACCCTTGGGAGGGCCCCTGGGTGCGCCGCCACCTCTAGAAAGGCCCCTGGGAGCACCGCCGCCCCTACAAGGGCCCATAGGGGTGCACCTAGACCAGTAAAAAAAAAAAAACACTTAACTCAACACAACTACTAAACCTAAGACCTTCAGACTCCAGATGAGTATTACACCTCAGTCTGCCAGGGGTCACAGGCTACCATCCCATGTCTACAACACTCAAGTACATCTGTACTACAAGCATGAATGAAGATGTTCTCCCCGAGGCAAAAAAAATAGTGAGTTACGTTAGAAATAAATAACATTATCAAGGAATGCACATTTGGGTTAAATTTGCTGCATTTATAATGAATTAACGATTCCTTACACAAGCTTTATCATTTGGGGACTAACATGGAGGAAGGGAAGAAGGAAGGGAGGTAGAGAGAGGGAGGAAGGGAAGAAGGAAGGGAGGTAGAAAGAGGGAGGAAGGAAGGAAGGGAGGTAGAAAGAGGGAGGAAGGGAAGGAGGGAGGTAGAGAGGAGGAAGGAAGGAGGAAGGCATACAGATGGAGGAAGGGGAAGGAAGGAGGTAGAGAGGGGAGGAAGGAAGGAAGGAGGTGGAGAGAGGAGGAAGGAAGGAAGGAGGCAGAGAGAGGAGGAAGGGAAGGAAGGAAGTAGAGAGAGCGAGAAAGGAGGAAGGGGTAGAGAGAGACGGAGGAAGGAAATGAAGGAGGTAGAGAGAGGGAGGAAGGGAAGGAAGGAGGTAGAGAGGAGAAGGAAGGAAGGAGGTAGAGAGAGGAGGAAGAGAAGGAAGGAGAGAGAGGGAGGAAGGAAGGAAGAAGGTAGAGAGGGAGGAAGAGATGGAAGGAGGTAGAGAGAGGAAGGAAGGAAGGAAGGAGGTAGAGAGAAAGAGGGAGGAAGGGAATGAAGGTAGAGAGAGAAAGGAAGGAAGGAAGGAGGTAGAGAGAGAGGAGGAGAAGGGAAGGAAGGGGTAGAGAGAGAGACGGAGGAGAGAGAGGAAAGGAAAGGAGGAGGTAGAGAGAGGGAGGAAGGGAAGGAAGGACAGAGAGAGAAGGGAGGAAGGGGGAAGGGTAGGAAGAGGGAGGAAGGAAGGAGGGGGTAGAGAGGGAAGGAAGGGAAGGAGGAGGTAGAGGAAGGAAAGAGACGGAGGAAGAGAAGGAGGAAGGTAGAGAAAGGGAGGAAGGAAGGAGAGAGGAGAGGAGGAAGGGAAGAGAGAGGAGAAGAGAGGGAGGAAGGGAAGGGGAGAGAGAGAGGGAGGGGAGGAAGGAGGGAGTGAAGGGAGAGAGGAGGAAGGGAAGGAAGAAGGTAGAGAGAGGGAGAGGGAGGGAAGGAAGAAGGTAGAGAGAGAGGGAGGGAGGGAAGGAAGAAGGTAGAGAGGGGAGGAAGGGGAGGAAGAAGGTAGAGAGAGGGGAGGAAGGGAAGGAAGAAGGTAGAGAGAGGGAGGAAGGAAGGAGGGAGGTGGGGAGGGGGAAGGGAGGAAGGAGGTAGGAGAGAGGGAGGAAGGAAGGAAGGAGGAGGTAGAGAGAGGGAGAGGAAGAGGAGGAGGGAAGGAAGAGGAGGTAGGAGAGAGGAGGGAGGAAGAAGAGAGAGAGGAAGGGGAAGGGAAGAAGGTAGAGAGAGGGAGGAGAGGGAAGGAAGGAAGAGAGGGAGAGAGGGAGAAGGAGGAAGGTAGAGAGAGGGAGGAAGGGGAGAAGGAAGAAGGTAGAGAGAGGGGAGGGAGGGAAGGAGGAAGGAGGGAGGAGAGAGAGGAGAAGGGAAGGAAGGAGGTGGGAGAGGGGAGGATGGAAGGAGGGAGGTAGAGAGAGGGAGAAGGGAAGGAAGAAGGTAGAGAGAGGGAGGGGAGGGAAGGAAGAAGGTAGAGAGAGGGGAGGGAAGGAAGGGAGGGAGGTAGAGAGAGGGGAGGAAGGGAAGGAAGAAGGTAGAGAGAGGGAGGAAGGGGAGGAAGGAGGTGGAGAGGAGGAAGGAAGGAGGAGGTAGAGAGAGGAGGAAGGGAAGGAAGGATGAGAGAGAGGGAGGAAAGGAAGGAAGGAGGTAGAGAGAGAGGGGAGGAAGGGAAGAAGGAGGTAGAGAGGGAGGGAGGAAAGGAGGGAGGTAGAGAGAGGGAGGAAGGGAAGGAGAGAGGAAGAGAGAGGGAGGAAGGGAAGGAGAGAGGAAGAGAGGGAGGAATGGAAGGAGGGAGGTAGAGAGGAGGAGGAAGGGAAGGAGAGAGGAAGAGAGAGGGGAGAAGGGAAGAAAGGAAGAAGAGAGAGGGAGGTACAGAGAAGGAGGAAGGGAAGGAGGGGAGGTACAAAGAGAGAAGGGAAGGAAGGAGGTAGAGAGAGGAAGTGAAGGAGGGAGGCAGAGAGGGGAGGCAGAGAAGGAGGAAGGCGAGGGAGGTAGAGAGGAGGAAGGAGAGGGAAGGAAGGGAAGGGACGAGGAAAGAGAGAGGAAGGGAAGGAGGGAGTAGAGAGAGGGAGGAAGGGAAGGATGGAGGAAGAGAGAGGAAGGGAAGGGAGGAGGTAGGAGAGAGGGAAGGGAAGGAGGGAGGTAGAGAGGGAGGTACAGAGAAGGAGGAAAGGGGGGGAGGTAGAGGGAAGGAAGGAGGGAAGGGGAGGAGGAGAGGAGGTAGGAGGGAGAAGGTAGAAAGAGGGAGGAAGGAAGGAGAGAGAGGAGGTAAGAGCTAGGAGGAGGAAGAGAGAGAGAGAAAGAAAGGAAAGAGGGAGAGAGGAAGGGAAGGAGGGAGGAAGAGAGAGAAGAAAGGAAAGAGGGAGAGAGGAAGGGAAGGATGAAGGTACAAAGAGAGAGAAGGGAAGGAAGGAGGTAGAGAGAGAAGGGAAGGAGGGAGGTACAGAGAGGAGGTAGGAGGAAGGCAGAGGGGAGGAAGAGAGAGAGGAAAGAAAGGAAAGAGGGAGAGAGGAAGGGAAGGAGGGAGGAAGAGAGAGAGGAAGGAAGGAGAGAGGGAAGGAGGAAGAGAGAGAGGAGGGAAAGTCGGGAGGGAGGGAGTGAGAGAGAGAGAAATGGGGAAGGGAAGGAGAGAGGAAGTGAAGGAAGGAGTGAGAAAGAAAGTGGAAGGGGTAGAGGGAAGGGGGAAGAGATGGGGAGAGTGGGAAGGAAGGGGTTGGGAAGAAGAAAATGAGAGAAGGAATAAGGGAAGGAAGGATGTGAAGAAGTGGACGGAGGAAAGGAGATAAAGGGGGAGGGGGGCAGGGGAAGAGGGGAGGAGGAAGGGAGAAAGGGGAAGGTAAGGAGGGAGGGAGAGAGAAGGGGGAAGGGAAGGGAAGGAAGAAAGGATTGAGAGAGAGAGAGAGAGAGGAAGGGGGTCAATGTCATAGGATGAGCCACACATATTCGGTGGGATTACCTTCTTCTGGCTAATCATACCTTAGAGCAATAGCATCTGTGAATTCTTGTTTATTAACCCTATGCCCTGGTTGACGTTCCAGAATGCGTGCCTTTTCGTGCCAGTTTGAATGCCCAGCGTGGGTTATAAGGTTCCAGAATGACTGCGGCCCCAGGTAAGTTTCTAGAGGGTCAATATATAGGGGTTAAGGCCAAAGCCCTTTGCTCTTATTGGTAACGTTGTTCGTCAGTTCGAGGCGCCGACTACTACATGTAAAACTACTACAATAAAAAAAACCTTAATTCCTACTCCCTTAATTCGAAATCGCTCATAATTCATAATGTTTTGCCGTTATGAAATTTTATAAATTTTGTATTATTTGGTAAAATTTCGAAATACTGTATGAGACATTTTGAAATATTACATATATATACATACAGTATTACATTTTTTGTAATAATTGGTAAATTTCTAATTATGAGAGACATTTACGAATACTGTATGTTGTGGGGTCGGCTACGCAACGACAAACAGCGTTTGTAGGGGAGAAATCCATTACAATACTCCCTCCTTCCCTCCAGGCGGTGTAGGAGACTTGTTGTCTGCAGGGTTGCATAGCACATGTGAGGCAGAACGGGCGGTGCATGCCTCATGTGAAACATAACGGCGATGGCGTGGATGAGCCGGCCGCTAGAGACAACTGTCGAGATACACAATATCTGTGGGAGTAGAGAGGGAGAAAAAGGGTGTGTGGAGGCGATGAATGTTGTGCTTCCCTCACGGCAGGTACAGAGTCGTCAGATGCGCCTGCTGGGGTGTGTGGGCCTGGGTCAGGAGCAGGGGCTGCGTCAGCAGAAGCGGATGAGGGCTCGTGACAGCAGCTGGGTCCACGACAGCAGCAGGGTGCAGGACATTAGCAGGGAGTACCTGAGGGAGAAAAGAGGGGTGTGTTGGTCCGCACTCAGGCGCATGGGCCGCGTCGGGAGCAGGGGCTGCATCAGGAGGAGCGGCAGGGGTACTGCTGGGCCGGGGGCGGCGTCTGAGGCAGGACGGGTGTGCTGGGGTCGGTAGGACGTGGTGCTTGGGGCAGGAAGAGGAGCTGGTGTCTGCTTAGAGAAGCAGTGCTGCTCTAGGGTGTCTAACCTGCGGTGTAGAGACAGTAGCTGTAGAGCCGATGAGAGCTGCCTCTGTGTGGATAAGCCGGTCTTCCATGTTGCTTGAAGACTGGGAGTGTGATATGTTTCTCCTCCATCCTGTGTGAGTGCGTCACTCCGGGGTCACCATTTGTGGGGTCGGCTACGCAGCGACAAACAGCGTTTGTAGGGGAGAAATCCACTACAATGTATAACACACATTTCACCATGGAATGTGACTGCCTGCCTCAGTATAAACAAGTATAATAATAATAATAATAATAATTAACGGTTTATTGAAAAAGTTCTGCAGCCCGAAGGCTGAAAATATACATTGGACATAAACGACTTATTATATACATTGGTGGTTTAACAAAAGCCTTCATTAGAGAAAGGTAAAGGAACATACAGTGAACATACAGATTAATGTAGGATTGTATGTTGAACAGCAAACACGTAGTGTAGTAACTCCCTCCCAGATGGTGTTAGGAGTATGTGCAGTATAAGTGTGTCCGACAGTCATTCAGGGTTTCCATCATTGTCCGGTGTTTGAGCCATTATGTCTGACAATCCTAAATCTGGTATTGTACTTAGAAACCTTTAAATTATTAGGAGACATATGGCAAAGTACAGTACTGTGCTATCGTTTTTCCCTCAGGAAGTATCACTCATTATTTGTAAAATCTCATAATTCATAAGGGCTAGAGCCCATATTATTTTGAAATATGGCAGCTTTACTGTACCAAGTCACTGCAGCCATCTGGGAATTATGGTAAATGACTACACGAACAATAAAATGAGAATTACTTCCTTAATTCTTCTGCTGTGGGTATAGTAAGTCCTCGCTTAACGTCGTGGTTCCGTTCCTGAAAACCTCTACGTTAACAGAAACATCAAAATCAATTTTCCCCATAAGAAATAGATAAAACACGGGGGTTACGTTCCCCAGCCTCCCTTTGCCCCAATAAAATACATTACATATGCAAAAAATTCAATGGAATTTTTATAGAAAATAGTATACCGTATATTATATATCCAAAAAGATATACAGTGTAAACTAAATCAGTTTGTATTGTACAGTCAGCCCTTAACATACGCGGGGTTAGGTAACAGAGATACCCATGAATGTTAAAAATCCGTGTACTTTTGCTGCCCCTAAAAAATCCCTGGCCCCCCCTGTCCTTATTTACCATATATACCTGTGTGTAGTTCGAGTTTTTAAGACCAATTATTTGGCAAAAAATTGGGGGTCGACCACGAAACGGGTAATAGTTTCGTTAGGTTGAAAAATATTTACCAGTAACTAAACAATGGAAACGACGCACCAACGCACCACCAGTCGGTACAGTTGCCAGGGCAGATCTCTTGCGTCATCATAGCAAGCCCAAAGTAGCCAAATGCATGGTATGGTATGCACAGGACAATGTAAAACATAAATTATTCATTTTTTAAAGTATATTTATAGATACTGTACATAAATTTTTGTTCATTACATTTGAAACATCAAACTTTGTTAATTAAATTTGAAACAAAAGAAAACTACTACAGTCAACCCTCACTTTACGCAGTTAATTCAACCCACTGGGTACCGCGTAAAGTGAGAAACGCGTAAAGTGAACAACATAACATATGGGATTAATTGAAATAGAGACCGGGCCGACCCCCAAACTCCACTTTTTGACGACACACAACTATGTTGTACCTGTAGTAAAAATATTATCTTAACTTTATGATGGTATGCACACACAATTAATAATTAAGAGAAATATCAATAATATTAGGTTTTTTAACACTTACATTAGTAGAAAAGATGGCTGGGCACACGGGGATGGGCGGTTGGTTCCGAGGCAGAGGGCAGATTATTGGCCCTCACCTGTATCACTTGTATCAATTGTATCACTATCCACCACAGAGGCTTGTAGGGCCTCTTTGTCAAACCCCTCAAAGTCCATATAAGTCCATATCCTCACTATAATTATCACTATCACTGACTTGAGCCGGCTGTGGTGGGTGGCGGGTGAAGAACTCGGTAATGTTTTGATGACTGGGTGACCTTATGCGCACCATGCTCGCGCCGCTTACACAACATGGCGGATGGCGGGAGGTTTGGATCCAAAAATGGCGCGGCTCGCCAGCCGCTCCGCGTAAAGGGGTACACGCACCGCGGAATGTGAGCAGTCCTGTTTCGGCAGGGTACCGCGTAAACGCGGAATGTGGGACCGCGTAAAGCGAGGGTTGACTGTATACCGTATTTCTAAATACCGGGTATTTTCATTAAAATATTACATCACAAGAATATTTTACCTTAAATGTGACTGAATGAATATATTCTCAGAAATAAATATGGAAATGTAATATTTTTGCTGAAATGACGTACGTATTAGTGGAAAGTGGGATAAAATCATGACGAAAACAATGACTTTCGCTTTCTTCCGCTGTTCAAAATATTTTACCGTGGAACAAACCTGTACTGTACAATACTAAATGATTACGGTACTTAAATTGTTATGTCTATTGCAAATATAGATTGTTTATACTGTACAGGTATTCAAATAAATCACTATCTTACAAGAATCCCAGCAATGTAGGTTATATTCACCCAGGTAGTTTGGGTGACAAATTATGAGAAGAGCTTAGTCACTCTTTAGTAATGATAAATAAACACGTAGGCCTTCAGCGCCAATTGTCACATCTTATCTCAAATAAATAAACAAACACCACACTGTCACCTCACCACCCCCCACCCCCTGTTCCCTCCTTGTGTTCCCAGACAAAAGATTGGTGATAACTTTATTCTTTAAGGTGTTTATTTTATATAATATCTCAGACTAAAGTAGATTATAATTTGCATTGCTGGAATCCTTGCAAGACAGCCAATAATTTGAATATAAACGTCATATATTTTGCTCAAGATACAAAAATGTAGTACATTAGTGTACAATACTGTGTAGTACATTTTATAATACAGTATAAAGTTTTCAACTGTATTTTGGGTAGATTTACATAAATTTCTTCATTTATTTTCATCCATTTACATGCACACACCGTACTAAAAGAAATAAATGACCTTAGTGCAAAGCTGGAGTGTACATGTACTAATTTCATTACGGTACTCAAATTGTTATGTCTAGTGCAAATTAGAGCATATTGCTATTCAAACTAATCAGTGTCTTACAAGAATCCCAGCAACGTTAATTATATTCTCCCAGGTCATTTCACTGGCATTTTAAAATGGGAGAAGCATATTAGGACTGTTAAATAAACACACAGAGACCTTCGGCTCAAACTGTCAAACATATCACCTCAACCCACCCTCACTGGCTGGCTGGCTCCGTCCCTCCCCCATCTGCTCAGCCGGGGGTTTATTTAGGCTTACAGTTTTTATCTTATATAATATCTCAGACTAAAGTTAGATTATAATTTGCATTGCTGGAATCCTTGCAAGACAGCCAATAATTTGAATATAAATGTCATATATTTTGCTCAAGAGATAAAAATTGTTGTACATTAGTGTACAGTACTGGTTTTCAGTTAAAAAAATGTTGTATTACAATAATATTCCCACCTAATTGACTTGAATAAATACTTGAATGGAAATATACAATATTTTTGTTGAAACTACCCGCGTTTCAGTGTAAAGTGTCGTAATAATAAATGGTAAACAATTTGCCTTCGGCACTCTGTGTTTCAGGCACGGCGAGCCTCAGTTTATAGGACGTAGAGCGTTTTTACTGAAGGATTTGTTGTTCCAATACCCTCAAAAACTTAGGTCGACCTATAAACAAGGAATATCATAAATTAACGATTTTTTGGTCAAAAAATCAGGGTCGACCTACAATGCTGATGTCAACACAAGCGTGGTTACAGCGAGACTGACTGAGTGAGGGAGCGCGGGGTGGCGTGACGCGTGTGTGTGTGTGGGGTGGCGGGCGGCGCGCGATTTGAATGTACTTCAATTACTTCAACGTACAGAATATTCCTCAGGCGGGGCAATCCGCGTATTTGCGAATCCGTGTATGCTAAACCCGCGTATGTGAAGGGCCGACTGTACTTGCTGATAGGCGAAGGTGGAGCGAGTGTGTGGTGGGTATTGAAGAGGAGGAGGGTGGGAGAGGAGGAGGACGGGAGAGGAGGAGTGTAACGAGTCACTGAGACCCGGAGAGTGGCTCCTCCTCCCGCTCTGACTGGGTGATGCGCCGTACAAAGTAGTCCGTGACGACGTTATACCGAATTGGCGGAACGTTGTCCAAATCATGGGTATCTAGAGTAGCGAAACAACGTTGTCGGGGGCAACGTTAAACGAGGACTTACTGTACAGTATTGCAAATTATATGTCTGTCCGGTCCTAAGTGTTTATCATTGGTATGTCTTTAGTTTTTTAACATGCTATTTATTACTTATATGGTAAAATATATTTATTTAATCTTATACAGTAACATAATGGTGCATCACCTACCATGCCATGTGGATCATCAGCCAGTAAAGCCTCAGTGGCTGCAGATGTGCTCCACCTTTCAGAACACTATCTGCGTTTGTAAGGTATTCCAGAAACAGTAACCTTGTGAAAGCTAATGGATTCCTTTATTGCCATGAGGGGAGAAAATATAAGAAGTAAAAGTCCAAAAATCCGGATGCCAGAAATCCGGACCACCCGAGAATCCGGACTTTTCGAACTCATTTTTTTTTTTTTAATTTAGCTGGCTTTTGTGTGTATGTGCGCATGCGTGAGTGCCACAGCGACAACAAGCGACCACACGGTCGCCACTTTAAAACGAGCAATCAAACTGTGACAACGTATGTAACTTTGAGTCCTATTCTTTCCATTTACAGAGTACTGTACAAGCCCATAATAATGGCTCCTAAAGTAGATAAACTTCACTGTGTGAAGAGAAAGTACAACACGTTGAAATTGAGTGACAAACTTGAAATAATTAAGAAACTAGAACGTGGTGTGAGCAATACTGTTCTAATGGAAACATACGACATTGGAAAGTCTACAATTTATGATATTAAAAAGGCAAAGAATAAAATTCTAGAATTCACAGCTTTTTCTTTAAAACTGCTCGTTTTGATAAATGAAGCATGCTATATTTGCTAATGAATAAACTATCAAAATTTACCTGTTCATCTTTTCTTCATTCCTCCTTAAATTTGAATTTTAAAAGTACTGTACTGCCCGAGAATCCGGAAAATCCGAAAATCCGGACCGACCCAATTCCCAAGCAGTCCGGATTTTTGGACTTCTACTTGTAATATTGAAGTGGGACAGGTTTTAAAAATTATTGCTGTAGGTTTTGTTTCAGTAGAAAAACTAGTTCATTTTAACCCTCTCATGGTCTTTTGACACAGATTGCATCGCTAAGCGCTCCAGTGTTGGCCTGACCCCTCCTGCTCAGTCATATCTCACACTGAGAGAACCCCTCCCATAAGCAGAAATGCTGAAACAGTGAACTGGCCCTATCAATAACTTGAGTTCTTCCCACTAGCCTTGTGGGCTGAAAGAGGCATCTCTAAGTGGGTGAGATTATAAGTGACACTATTTGCATCGAAAGACCGCGGGTGGTTGAGATTTCTGACCATGACCAGGAGTACCAGAGGATTAATAGTGAGAAGAAGGAAGAGTCAAAATCACAATAAAAACAATGAATGCATGTACAGTATAGTATTTTAACATCATTTGTCTTTACAGGAATCCCCGCATGCGACGTCTACGACAAAAGGAAGCCAAGCAAACAGCTGCTAAAAATCCTGGACCAGAGAAACTCACTTTTAAGGAGAAAATTAAAATGTTTGCAATGGAAACTGGGGAGGCACAGACTCAAAAACACAAGATGAAAATTAGCCGAGCTCAAAAGAGATATTGAGCAATGAGGTTAAATGAATTGATGCTTTGATGATTTCAAGTTATTACTATCATTGCGAGATGCAATTTCTGTAAGCCATAGTGGTCCTCAGTTCAAAATTTATATACCATTAGGCATTAGCTGTCAAAACTGTTTTCATTATTTTTAAAAACCAATAGGTAAAAGCCTCCAGCCATTGTTACAGCTGGTGGACATAGATATATGCGTAGAAAGCCACATAAATACATTTCTTAACGACATTAAAATAGGGCAAGTAATTAAATCTGCCGAGGACTCGGCAAAACTACAGGAAGATCTATTTTTCGCAGGGTCTCAAAAATGGCATATGAAATTTCATGTGGAAAAATGCAAAGCACTTTGCCTAGGAGAGGTAAATAGAGAAACCAGATATCAGATGAACAAATAGGAATAAATGGATAACTGAGCTTTCTGGGTTATAGGTGTCCAAATAAAAATATTGTTTACAGTATACATGTTTTACTCAGTGATAATAAAACAACTACATACATACAACGTGAATTATAGTCATTTATCACACAACACAATACAGCAGAAACACCTCTTATGTACAATACTGTATACATCTCAAAATCTTTTGTATAATTTCATTTTATTTTTTGTGTGCATAAAGCTGTTATCAGGCTCCATCTGCATTACACAATAACCTATGTATGTGTGGGAAATGTGCTCTATGTTGTCTTGCTGGCCTTGGACTCTCAAAGATCCATCCATTAAAAGTTTCATCATTACTAGAGATGTAAGCATGTATCTAACTAGCTCCCTTAGCTATATCACCGAATTAGCTTCCAAAAATGCATCAAAATTCCACCTGACTGCCTGTACTAAAAAAAAGTGATATCCCTGTTAGCCGGAACTGTTGGTGCAGAGCACTTCCGGATATCAGAGATTTCCAGGTAACGAGACAATTCTCTCAAACCCGGAAAAATCTCTCATCCCCGGAATTTTTCCGGCGACTGGGAAAAGCTTTCCAGAAATTGCACATTACAGTATTTCATTCTCAAAATTTGCTCCCAAACCCGGAGAAAAAAAAATTGGAAAGAGTTTCTGGAATTTTCTTAAAATATGCCTCATTTTCAACCCTGGAAAATGGTTCACAGACCCAGAATTGAGATAAATTTTCCAGAAAAATTCTGTGCAAATTTCAATTCCAGGCAATGGAGAGTTCCAGTTAAAAGGGATTCTGGCTAACAGAGATATTACTGGTATGTTTTCACAATCCATTAATATACTGCAATACTAAATAAAGTAGTCCCTCGCCTTACATGTTATTGTTTACACAGAGTTAACATCTGTACTGTACTGTACTGTGATTGCACCATCCAACACGGGGTTTGGACGGCATCAAATTTTCAACCATCTTTATATGCATACAATATTTAAACCTCACAACAGGGTTTTAATCTTTCTTATTAGTTACAACTGATGGAACTGCCAGAAATTCTATCTATAATGGTCACTGACTAGCTGTTCAAGGACACCTCATACTATTTCCTAACCAAAATTTTGAATGATTAGAAAACATCACATTAGACTAAATAACATCAGATCTATCATTGGGCTGATGGTCTTTGGTATTGACATTACAGTACTTATAAAGAACTTATGATTGTATGAAAACAACACTGATGAATGCATTATAATCTAATCATAGAGGTCTTTTTTCTCTAGTTTTGTCAGGCAAATTTTCTGTACTATACAGGAAATGTTTCACATATCATTCTTTCAGCTTGCTCTCAAATGACACTTAGTCAGGCCCCTGCCCATTACAAAGACTGTATTTCACTAAATTACACTTACATGTATGCTTGTACAACATGATAACATACATCTATGAATGTCAAAGTAATAAATTTATATAAATATCACATTTCTTATCTAAAGGGGTTAAAGATATTGTCTGCATACGGAGTAAACGGAATTTTCAAATAATTAAATTAATGACTAAAAACCTCAATACTGTACGTACAGTAGAACCTCGATAAATCAGACTAATTGGGGCAGACCCCAGTCCGTAAAATGCGAGAGTCCAAAAACACTGGGTTGAAAATCAGACATATAAATCTGGTTGTCAACAACTGTTTTCACCGAGATGATTGTTATATACTATAAGTGTAATATGTAAGTAACCACAGAATTTGTCTTGTGAATTAAAGAGAAAACTGTATACTGTACAGTACTATAAAGATAAAAATAAGAACAAATAAGTGTAGGAGTATATTGTATGTGGAAGACGAGTGTACATCTAGGAGCAGCTGGCAGAGGGGAGAAGGCGGGTGGATGGGTGACTCTCTCCCCCAAGATACCTTTAACATGTCTTTATGAAATTTCACCACAATTCTCATATAATTTAGGATCATTTGGTGCCAGGTAGATAAAATATTATAAAAAAAGAATCAACTTTCCTGAAAAAAGAATCCCACACTGAACATCATGAGCCATTTGTTTACAAAGGCCAAACTGTTTGGCACAAACAGCTAATAGGCTAAGCTGCCTACCACAACATCTGTCTTCAACACTTTAAAATTAGTACTGTAGTGTATTTATCACCACTTAATAACTACTACTGTAGTGTATTTATCATCACATAATAAGTAATCCTGTAGTGTATTTATCATCACATAATAAGTAATCCTGTAGTGTAAAGTATTATCTATCTACATATACCCTGGTTTATTCATTAATCAGTTGTCTAAGTGTACAAGTAGCCAAAGTGCGCCAACATGTATCACTTAAAGGTAATAAATAATGTTGTTGGGAAGGTTTCTTCATATTAAATACTATACAGTGTGTTATAGTGACCCTGTTGTAAGCTGGTCTGCTAAAAGCTCACACACGAATGCATTCTAAATGATGACCTTCCGATACAGCTTATCCTTTTATTTTCAAGTCATATTACAAATTACATATTGCATTTTTTCTCTATTAATGAAGATGGTATATTAATCATGATGAACTATAAGCCATAACAGGCTGATCATATGAGAACACAGTATGTTTAATGTTAAGTGTAAAGCGTGTTTCAAGAGACTGGAAGCATTAAAATTAATGAAAATGCAAGAAATAACACAATGAAAATGTTAGAGAGATGACAGTCAATATAAATGGTATACAGTATACAGGTACAGTACTGTATTGAAGGAATCAAACCATTAGCTTTTGGATACTGAACCTATATTTTCCTTAGCAAAAATAACAATGGTGGTGCAGTGGTAACACACATACCCTGTATTTCTCACTACAGTACTGTACTGTACAGGTATCCCTCAAGATACAAATGGGTTAGGTTTCAAATAAAAAAAAAATATTTATTAGGAGAATTTTTGTATCTAGAACACAAAAACATATGGGAAAATAAGGTTTGGTTCCTCAGTGACAAAAATACCCCAACACCCACCAGCAGTGCCATTTGCATAGACACTGGCTGCTTCATGTGAGAACACACTCAAGCATCGCCATAGCAATCAGCCCGGCCACCTCTGCAGACTGCAGCACTCCCTCTCCCGCTCTCACACAAAAAGAAATGTTTATTCCCTTTATGTTTTGACCTTATGATTGTTATTTCTTCTACGTACTTTTTTTTACACATTCTGTATGTAGGATTGTGTATGCATGTAACTGAATAAAAATAAATATGAAAAACGTTATGTTTATTTACCCAAAGTTATGAGTTGAAAAATAATCATAACATAACTCCTACCTCACCATAGTAGGAAGAGTGCTAGGAGGATGTGGCCACCCTAGCTGACTGCTGGGGACACATAATCTGAATCTTGCCAGGACCCAAATTCATATATGCGGGGATAGCTATATTATGTCATGGATTCAAGTTTTGGTTGGCCCAGACACACATGAGAAGGATGATATCCAGTTTGACCTTACCAAACATCACAGAGTTCCTCCAGGTACAGTATTCACAATATTTCACATGGGTTTTCTGAAAATTCTTTCACATGTTTGTTTTTTTATTCACATTTGCTACAAACAAGTATTTATCACTCCAACATAAAAAATAACCCACTCAATCAACACATCTTGGTAACTCTCCCTCTCTCCCCTCTGTCTGTACAGTATACAATTAATGAGGCAACAATTACACTATTCATAAAGTCAAATGAGTTTAGTACTGTACGGGTAGTCAAAATTAAGTACATATACCCTGTACTGCTGTAATTTATCCATGATACAGATAAAGAGTCTGTAATGACATGAAAAACTGTGTTTTTTACTGTTTATGAAAGTTTATATATACAGTACAGGTACAGTATTCTAAATAATGAAAACAGTGACAAAATCCGTTCCGCTGAGCCTGCAGGGAACGTGTATTCAACTTTAAAGAAACACCGAGTTCTGGCCAGCTAATATCTGACTTAAACAATTTAATAACACTGATGTTCTGAGATGCATTCTTTTGGGGTTTTTTCTGTAATGGGACGGTTAAACTTGTGGGACGTACCGAGGTCCTGTCACTTTAAGATAAGCCCTCTAGGTGGCCTAAGGGTGGTTATACTTCAGGTGGGTTAAACTGAGAGCCAATCTTCAGGTGAGAACTTATTTGGGGGTGGGGGGATGTATCTTCAGGTTATGCACATGCATATAAATTAGTATTTTTAAAGCATCTATCAAATGACTTGTATTTTTTTTAATCTCATGATACAAATACAGCAAACATAATTAAATACAGAATACAGTACAGTATATATACAGTACTTTAGTTCATATTTATTTATTGGGGTTATACTGTATCTACAGTGAAACCTCTATTTAATGGACTATATGGAGAAGAAAGTGTTATATCAAGGGTCTGTTTGATGTAAAACCTCCATCTAAAATACTATAGAGAACAAAGTCTGTAATATCGAGGTATCCGTTAGATGTGAAACACCCATCTAATGGACTACATAGAGAGAGAAGTCCGTTATATGGAGGTTTCACTGTATTACAAAGGGCTTGTTGATCATATCCAGGTACTTTATAATTACTTCATTAAACTTCAGAAACATTAACATATTCAGTACCTATGCAGATGTTCGGCAACTATGGGGCCTCTGTTATCCCTCACGGCTAAATATGTATTCAACCAGAGCAGTGAAGCCAAAATTAAACTAGATCATCAGTGCCAGATTAACCAACAATGGAAACCTGGCCTTTTATTCTGCTGCCATAACTACATTGAAGTCATATTTGTTACGGGAACATCTTGCCTAACAAAATTGACTACAGGAAATCCCTACTTTTGCTAAATTAGTGGTTTAAGTACACTAGTGACCTGAGGTGAGGTAAGGTATCTTCCCTACCAGAACCCAACTTAGCCAGTTGATTACTCCCTCCCAATAGACCCCAAAATTAATACAGTAAATAAATTTATGGTCTTGAGTAATAATCCAAGAACACAGATGTCTGAGACCAAGACCAAGACCAAGACCTAAGCACCGAAGACCAAGACCTAAGCACCCATGACCAAGACCTAAGCACTGAAGACCAAGACCTAAGCACCCATGACCAAGACCTAAGCACTGAAGACCAAGACCTAAGCACCCATGACCAAGACCTAAGCACCTGAGACTGAGACCTAAGCACCTGAGGCCAAGACGTATACCACCAGTGAGAATATGAGCTATCACGTAATCATTAAATGAGGAGTTATCAGTTACCCCGTGATCCAAAGATGTTATCAGTTGCCCCTCAACACATACACAGCAGGAAGGACAAGTTCAGATTAATCGTACACTTTACTGTACCAGGAATATTTGTTTACAAAAATATAGACTGATAAAATCTGCTTTTTGGAAGGGAAGAAAACATGGTACCTGATAGATTCCTGTAATAAACTCCCCGACAAAGCATGTCATTACATATGATGTGTGTGCTGCCCTACCTCACTGAAAGGTGTTTTACAGAAAGCTGAATACTTAGCAGGTTTCTCATCAAGTACAGTACTGTACATTACAAATTTAAATCAGGATCAAGATTTGGACTAATATAGTTTCATGCCCCTTCACTCCCAGTTCCTTGCCAACATAGGACTTTGCTCAAACCAAATACTGTACATCACAAGAGCATGTGATATAATAGGACTTTTATAATCATTGACATGCTTAAGATCTATGAAGATAATGAAAAAGTGCCTGAACTTGAGTCAAAGTTTTATCAAGATAATATATACCGTATATACTCGTCTATAACCCCCCTTCGTATATAGGTCGACCCTGGTTTTTGACCAAGAAATTGTTAATTTATGATATTCCTCGTTTATAGGTCGACCCAAGTTTTTGAGGGTAAAGGAACAACAAAACCTTCAGAAAAACACTACATCCTAAAAACTTGTTTACCATTTATTATTACGACACTTTACACTGAAACGCGGGTAGTTTCAACAAAAATATTGTATATTTCCATTCAAGTCAATTAGGAGGGAATATTATTGTAATACAATAGTTTTTTAACTGAAAACCATTCGAAAAGCGATTACGGTAACATATTTTGAACGAAAGAAAGCAAACGTCATTGTTTTCGTCACAATTTTATCCCACTTTCCACTGTAATACATACGTCATTTCAGCAAAAAATATTACATTTCCGTGAATGTATTATATCAACCACAGTATAAATAGAATATCACTAATATAACAGTATTTTAACTGAAAATTATTAAAAAAACGAGTAACATATCTTGAACATCGGAAGGTTTGGTAGTCTTTTGTTTTCATCATGTAGTTTATCCTAATTTACATTGAAATACATCATCATGTTTCGGCAAAACTACTATTTATTTCTGAGAATATGAAAATGTAATATTTTTGCTGAAATGACGTACGTATTATAGTGGAAAGTGGGATAAAATCATGACAAAAACAATTACTTTCGCTTTCTTTCGTTGAAAAGATGTTACCGTAATCGCTTTTCGAATGGTTTTCAGTTAAAAACTGTTGTATTACAATAATATTCTATCCTAATTCACTTGGGATGTAACGGTTTTTTAACTGAAAACGATTCGAAAAACACGTGTACCGTCTAGCTGATACGGCAGAGCCCTGGTCGCGGAGGCTTTGTTTGCATCGGCCCTTCTTAAGCAGCTTTTAATTTTAGCGTACGTTGAAATTGCGTTTACTGGTATATTCTTATTTTCTTGCTTCTTATTTTCCAGAAATATGACAAGTTTGTATATAATACAATGTTACGGTACTTTTAATTCACAAGTATTCATTTTTAAAAATACAGAAGACACCAAACAAATACCAGTACTACGGTTATTTGCGTGACTCTCCCGCCAAAAAAGACCAAACAGCTGGTACTCTCTCCCTCAGCCCTACCAAAAATAGCCCAACGACATCTTTCTTGTTTATTCTCTTCCAATTTCTCACTTTAACTGGTATTTTTTACTTCATATTGCCTACATCAGATAAACTACAGTAATTGAGGTTAGACACTGTTATAAATTTGATTACCGGGTCCTGGCAGGTGCCGTTAGAACCACCTGACCCTACCAACAGTGTTGCAAGTCAGACAGCATTTTTTTAATCATCCATGTGCACGAGAAAGGATGGATGGATGAAGGCGGCATACAAATATGGCTTAAAAAAGTCTGGAACTTTAGACCAGGGGGACTGCGCAAAGAAAAAAGTGTTTTTGTGTGGGATATGTTTCGGTCACATCTTGTTGACAGTGTTACTGCTGGGATTAGGAAGGAAAACACTGATACAGCTGTGATTCCTGGTGGATTAGCAAGTCTTGTCCAACCACTGGATGTTTCCATAAACAAACCATTTAAAGATGCGGTAAGAGTGAAGTGGAACAACTGGATGATAGAAGGCGATAAGACATACACAAAGGGAGGCAACATCCAAGCTCCATCACTAGCAACATTATGTGAATGGATTGTAGAGGCCTGGGATGCAATCAGACCAGAAATTGTGGTGAAATCTTTTAAGAAATGTGGAATTTCGAATGCTCTTGATGGAACAGAAGAAGACTTGTTGTGGGATTATGAGGCTAATGAGAGCGTGAATGAGGATGAAGATATTGATGATCCTATGGCTGATGATGGTGTTGATCCATATGACGATGCTGTTCAAGGAGAGGACTGGGAGGAGCTGTTTGGTGCTGCAGATGATGACAAGGAAAATGATTTTGATGGATTTTAATGAAAATATTCAGAAATATGGTATCGTAGTATTTATTCAAGTCAATTAGGATAGAATATTATTGTAATACAACCGTTTTTTAACTGAAAACCATTCGAAAAGCGATTACGGTAAAATCTTTTGAACGATGAAAGAAAGTGAGTCATTGTTTTCGTCACAATTTTATCCCACTTTCCACTGTAATACGTACGTCATTTCAGCAAAAATATTACATTTCCATATTTATTTCTGAGAATATATTCATTCAGGCACAGTTAAGGTAAAATATACTGTGATGTAATATTTTAATGAAAATATTTATAAATAAGGTATCGTATTTTTCTTTTGTTTCAAATTCAATTAACAACGATTGATGTTTCAAATTTAATTAACAAAAATTTATGTATCTATAAATAAAATTTTAAAAAAGAATACTTTATGTTTTACATACTCCTGTGCATACCATACCATGCATTTGGCTACTTTGGGCTTGCTATGATGACGCAAGAGATCTGCCCTGGCAACTGTACCGACACTCACAGCAGGCGGTGCATTGGTGCGTCGTTTCCATTGTTTACTGGTAGTTACTGGTAAATATTTTTCATTCTAACGAAACTATTACCCGTATAGAAGTCGACCCCCAACTTTTTGCCAAAAAATTTGGTCTTAAGAACTCGTGCTATACACAGGTATATACGGTATTTGCTTGAAGATCTTCCTAATTTAGCCTGTGACACTTGAAAGCATTTGAAGTAAGTCATTTTCTGTTCTCTCACAGAGATATTTGCTTCTTAGGTTGGGATGTGTTTGAGATATTCATTTAACACTTGACCACCTCTTCCCTTTTTTAATCAGGTTTAAGTCTCAAAGGTCACTTGTAGTTTTCATAGGCCATAAGAGAAAGGTTGTAGCATAAAATCCCATTTGCTCTTCAAGCAAATATATTATCTTGATAAAACTTTGACTCAAGTCCAGGCACTTTTTGTTATTATCTTTATATATATTCCCCTTAAGCCTGCCAATGACTACAAAGGTCCTATTATATCACATGCTCTTGTGATGTACAGTATTTAGTTTGAGTATGTCATTCACATCAATTATCAGTAATATTTGTATCTCTTCATAAGTTTATTGCTTGGAAACAGGTTGAAGATTAATGAGATTCCATGAGGTATTTGCAAGATTTTGATAAGAATTGTTAGTTTTTGCTTCTTCCAAAAGGTAATGAGATACAGTGACCCCTCGTTTAACGAACACCTCGGTTAACGTAATTTCGATTAACAAACTGCCTTCCATAAGGATCTTTAATTCGGTAAACGAAGTTCTTACGAACCGACCTCAACATGTTTTCGCTTGCACTGACCGGGCAACCAGCTTTAGTATCAGTCCGCCAATACATTAACCGGTTCTAGGGCTTAAATTCCTTACTATTTTAGTAAATATCAAGAAGTTTATACTATTCAATAATTTTAAAAGTTTAATATTCAATTTTTTAGTCATTTTAACAATTATTGAACATAATTGAAGGTAAAGTGACTAGTTTAATGCACGGCATCCAGCCTCTTAACACAGCAAACAGGAGTTAGTCTCTCTCTGTTTTCACTGGAGGTAACATCTTGCTTGAGACTCTCTTCAACTAAATGCTTTTTTTCTGTGTTTCCAAGCAAATTATTGGTCATTTTGAAATATATTTTACAAATTGACAATATATAATGCAGTGCAGTGTTGATTTAAAGAAAATAATCCTGAATTACACCAAGAGAGCTAAAATTTTATGGGTGAAATGGCGCCATGGGGTGACTTCTCTTCCACCCCAATGCCTTATCTTCTTCCTTCTCCTCCACCCCCATTCTAAATCCCATCATCATCATCATCATCCAGGAGCCTTCTACATACACACCTCAAAGTAAGTGAACTTTTCTACCATTTTTGTTGAATTTAGGAAATTTTCGGTGAGCTGGAACCAATTACCCAAAAACCCATTGAAACAATGGTTTCGGTTAATGAACTTTTCGGTTAACGAACAACCTTCTGGAACGGATTGAGTTCGTTAACGGAGGGGTCACTGTATACAGTACTCCACTTTGCTGCATATAGGTGTAAATTTGGGGGTTCCATTCTTGATGTAAGAAATTCAAGATAAGGTACAGTACAGTATTACTCTCACTCAATTTTACCGTTAAATGACTGGAAGGTTTTATGTAACCCACTTACTCTGACGGGGAATGAAGAGGGTTTTAAAAATCATTAAATTTTCTTATGAAAAGTATAAGTTTTGCTTACTGAATATACTGGTGTAATCATATTTCCTGTACACCTAACAAGAGCCATGAACAATGGGAGGGAAGATACTGTGTATGTGACCAGGTGGGAGGTGAGGGGAGTACCAAGGCATAGCTGCCTGCTGCAACTTTAGACTTGCTTTTCCTATTGATTTATATTTTTGTATAATAAGCTACTTACGGTGTACTATTGAACTTAAATAATATAGCATCCTCAATACTAGAAAAATACAATAAATAATTTGTAATTTCATCAAAGAACAAAAGTATTGCAGCAGCTGTATCAGAAGGTATCACTTCCCTGACCCCCTTATCCCGTTTCAGGCTTTAGTCAGGTTTTGAAACACGATCCCCAACAGTTGATGACCTAAAGCATCACTAGTCTTGAGATAGTCATCAGATCCAGATTTTAATCTGGATTTAACTAAATGAGAAGATAGCTATACAGTAAGTACTGTATTTAACTTCCAGCAAAATCTCACCCATTGAGACTGTCATCCAGCTGTTTCCTACATTATGGGAAGCTCTACTAAGGGATACTTAGCAAAGAAAACTTAAAGGTCATTCTTGGGGACCCAGAGAACATAAAGCCTTTTTCATAATTAAAAAAAATAAAATACAGTTCTGTTATGATTTAGAATACTGTACTGTAAATGAAAAATGGTTATGGGGCTGAATTTTTATGAGTATTAAACTACTGTACAAAAAACGGAGAGAGAGAGAGAGAGAGAAGAAGAAGGGACAATCAGATACGAATAATGTGGAGAGAGGAGGGGATGAGATCATTATGGGGGACACAAAGAAATATAAACTTGGGAAGATGATAAAAAGACAAGAGATGAAATATGGCTTTCCACTGCTGTATAAAAAGCATACTCTATGATCTGCAATGTTTTGTCAAGCCTTCACATTACCAATAGATACAGTATAGGTATAGACCCTTAAAACAGGATCTCAGAAAACTGAACATTCTCTTCTCTTCCCTGGCTAAGTCAAGTTTTACTCAAGTAGCATCTGGCATACTTCACCTTTAATCTTTTATTTAATGTGACCAATATCAATTTCAAAGGCATGTGAAAACAATAACATTCTATTAATATAAATATAGATAATCAAGGTATTGGGCTTTTTATTCAATCAGACAATACGTAATTATACAGGTTGTGCCTCTCTAGTCCGGCATTCTGTGGTCCGGAAACTCCCATAGTCCGGAATGATTTTAGTTTGTCCAATAGGTAGATAGGCAGTTTTTTTTTTTTTTTTTTCTGAATTATTATTATTATTACAGGAGTATTAAATTTTTGCCCCTCAGGCCCCAATGTGGGTTCAGTGACCTATGCCCGGGTGGGCTAATCCCCTTAAAAAAAAAGCCGCGGGAAATTAAGGTTTGTTTACATCCGGCAGTTCGGCTGCTCTCTCTCTCTCTGCTTGTCTATACAGAGTACAACATTTAACCCTTCAATATATATGAGCAGTAAATAAGTGTTGCTTTCATATTTTTATGTAGAGTAATGACGATATGTTTTCACATGTGCGCACTTACATACGCGCAGTCTCACTTTTTTTTTTACCATTAATGGTTTGCTACTTATATTGTTCCATTTATTAACATTAAATAACATTACAGGTACTTCAAACAACCATATTAATTTTTTTTACATTAATTTTACTACAGCTAAAATCAGGGTCTTATTTTCTTCAGTTTTATATGTAGAACCAATCATCACTGGTTTCGTAAGCTTTAACATAAACAATGCCGGCAGCCGTCTCGTCTCCTCTAATATTCCACGTATTATTAATAAATTGTATTGTTAATTTTGCACACACATACATTAATTCAATAAAAACAAATTCAGAAACATTAATTAAAATATATATGAACAGTAAATAAATGTTGCTTTCATATTCTTATGTAAAGTAATGACGATATGTTTTCACGTGTGCGCATGCGCACTTACATATGCGATCTCTCTTTTTTCTTTACCATTATCGTTAGCTACTTCTATTGTTCCATTTATTAACATTAAATAACATTACTTAAAACAACCATATTAATTTTACTACAGCTACAACCAAGGTCTTATTTTCTTCAGTTTTATATGTAGAACCAGTCAGTCACTGGTTTTGTAATCAACGAAAACAATGCTGTGTCATTTCCTCAAGTGTTTTAATATTCTACGTATCATTAATGAATTGTATTGCTCATTTTGCACACATAAACATTAATTCAATACAAAAGACATTCAGTAATAAACAATAATGAATCTTTTGTACATAAGAGAAATGACGCGGTTTACACGATTATGCACGTCGTCTGCAAGTTGGAGGGTCGTTCAAACCCGTCGAAATTCAAGTTTCCGCCGTCAAAATTTTTATTTATTTATTTTTTTGTGTGTTCCAATAAAATACGTTAAGAATTAAAAACTCACGAAATTTGAGAAGCTACTATACGACATTTAACCCTTCAATATGTCTTCAGAGAGACCATGATGCAGAGAAAGTGGTGCTAGTGCTTCCAAGCATAAGCACAAGTCACTATCTATCCAGGAAAAGGGTGAATTTCCATGGTCCGGCACCGGTCAGGTCCCGAGGTTGCCGGACTAGAAAGGTACAACCTGTATATGAATGTTAAATTTCTGGCAAATGTTGCAACTCACTAAAAAGTTACTGGAACAAAAATAGTCAAACCCATTTAACTTCCTGTCAGTGAACTCTGAAGTAGACTGTATCACATGTAGCTTACTAATTTAAAGTATACATACAACAACATTTTCTGTATTTTGTTATTTAAAAAGTAAAACAAATACTCACTGAGTTAATGTGTGTGTGGAAGCAAAACTCGTCATAGTGAACATGCAGGCCTGAGGTAACATGGATAACATAGGACAGAGGAAACCGGAAAAATCCTTAAAACCAATTTGGTCTTGGTATAAAGGCTTCTGGATTTGAGGGTCTACACCTGTACTACATTCTCCTGAACTACGGTATAAACAGCACTATATGTCACTTGGTAGAAAATACTACAATTGTACTTTATACCTAAATCTGTACTTGTACTGATACATTACTTCTAAATATAATCTGTAATCTGAATCTGAACCTGCATCACTGGAAAGGCATTTAAAGTTAACCATGAGATACAAAGGAATTCAATAAGAGCATTGATAAATTAATGCTGGAATTGGTAACTGGATACATCAGTAAACAATAATAAAGCTTTGATGTTGGTACAGTACAGTATTGGTGATGATACAAACAGTCAATAAATAAAAGGTGAAGATTACAAAGGAAGATCATACATTGTCATTCTAAAATCTTTACCTCTTACCATAATACTACACACAATGTTTATAAACAGGAAATTAACAAGTGGTAACTAGTGTTATTGTCCTTAAACTGTGTTGCCAGACAGCAAAACTGCCTGTACAGTACATTATCACTAAGAAAAACAGAAATTACAATATCCACATACTTACTATGCTTTTTAACATTTTAAGTAAGTTTAATGTTTGGCAATCTGATATATTTTATTGAGTATTTGAGCAAGGATGAAGTAGAAAACAAAGTCAATTAAATTAACATTAAATGCAAATTTTAATAAAATACTATAACTAATAGATTAAAACTTGGCACAATGAATAACTGATGTGTCAGAGGAGAGAAGTACAGTACTATAAGATATTTTAATTTACAGTACAGTGACCCCTCGTTTAACGAACACCTCGGTTAACGTAATTTCGATTAACGAACTGCCTTCCATAAGGATCTTCAATTCGGTTAACGAAAAAAAATTCGCTTAACGAACTTCTTACGAACCGACCTCAACATGTTTTCGCTTGCACTGACAGGGCAACCAGCTTTAGTATCAGTCCGCCAATACATTAATCGGTTCTAGGGCTTAAATTCCTTACTATTTTTGTAAATATCAAGAAGTTTATACTATTCAATAATTTTAAAAGTTTAATATTCAATTTTTTAGTCATTTTAACAATTATTGAACAAAATTGAAGGTAAAGTGACTAGTTTAATGCGCGGCATCCAGCCTCTTAACACAGCAAACAGGCGTCAGTCTCTCTCTGTTTTCACTGGAGGTAACATCTTGCTTGAGACTCTCTTCAACTAAACGCTTTTTTTCTGTGTTTCCAAGCAAATTATTGGTCATTTTGAAATATATTTTATATATTGACAATATATAATGCAGTGCAGCGTTGATTTAAAGAAAATAATCTTGAATTAAACCAGAGAGCTAAAATTTTATGGGTGAAATGGCACCATGGGGTGACTTCTCTTCCACCCCAATGCCTTCTCTTCTTCCTTCTCCTCCACCCCCATTCTAAATCCCATCATCATCATCATCATCCAGGAGCCTTCTACATACACACCTTAAAGTAAGTGAACTTTTCTACCATTTTTGTTGAATTTAGGAAATTTTCGGTGAGCTGGAACCAATTACCCAAAACCCATTGAAACAATGGTTTCAGTTATCTAACGCCGTTAATAACCACCTTCTGAACCGATTGAGTTCGTTAACCGAGGGCCACTTATATCCATAATCTTACTAAGAAATATAAATTACACAAACAACCAAGAAAAAATAATACAGTACAGTACAAGAGATTCAGCATGAGACTCTCAGTTATAAGAGGCCTACATCATGTACCGTATGTAAGGTGACAAAATACACAAGTGACAAGAATATACCCCCATGACTAGCATAATACAATAGTGGAAATTATCAGTAAACATAATTCAGAGATTTTTGTTTCATTTGGATTTGGTTACTCATTACACTTACCCGTTCTCAATGTGCACCCAAACAGGCATTAAATAAGTCTAATGGAAAAGTATTTTAAGAAATTCCCCCAGACACTAAAACTGAGTACAGGCAGTACTCACTTAAAAGTCACGGTTAAGTTCCTGAAAACTGCAACGCAAATTAAAATGACACAACTGTATGGTCTAATAATGTAGGGTAAGTAAAGGTTATGATAGAAGGGTTGTTTTCAGGTTTTGGGGCGATTGATTTCTAGTCCTTTTTTCTCATTTAAATGCTAGTGTCTTCCATAAACGAAACAAGTCCTTTATTTAATTAAGTTAATACTGTACAGGTAGTCTTCATCAACAGCCACCACCAGTTACACTTCTTTTTACTAATCTAATAGCATCAAAACAATAAGCCTGTAATAAGTGTAAGAATACTGTATATGAAAGATTGACCCAAGTTGTGGTAATTGATTCACTGAGAAATATGGGCATATTCCCTCTGTCAAGGTCACTTGTCCACTGTTGTTCCTTCACCAAGCTCATCTTGTTTAACAGTGTTTAACGTTACCTTTATCAGTATGGAGTTTTATCCTTGGTGAAGCACAGGTGAGTATTTTCTTTTTTTGTCAACAATGTAAAAATGATCGGGGTGACTTTAAGTGAGGACTGCCTGTAAATTCTTTTATCACATGCTTGGCTCTTTTACACACATCACTACACTTCTGTTGGAGGATCATCAATCATTGTGAGACCTTCCCCTATGACACTGCATCACAGATAGAATGAACATGAACAGCTCTTTTCTGTAGTAATTGTTATTTTATCCTAATTTCCACAAATTTGTGAAAATATGATCCAGCCATTTATCATTATCACTTCTTATAGTTTTTCTTCTAAACTAAATGAGAAGATTTCCATTATTTTCTACTGAGCTGGACCTCCATATAAAATTTACAATAAAAATATATAGTAACACCTTTGATCACACACACACACACACACACACACACACACACACACACACACACACACACACACACACACACACACACACACACACACACACACACACACACACACACACACACACACACACACACACACACACACACACACACACACACACACACACACACACACACACACACACACACACACACACACACACACACACACACACACACACACACACACACACACACACACACACACACACACACACACACACACACACACACACACACACACACACACACACACACACACACACACACACACACACACACACACACACACACACACACACACACACACACACACACACACACACACACACACACACACACACACACACACACACACACACACACACACACACACACACACACACACACACACACACACACACACACACACACACACACACACACACACACACACACACACACACACACACACACACACACACACACACACACACACACACACACACACACACACACACACACACACACACACACACACACACACACACACACACACACACACACACACACACACACACACACACACACACACACACACACACACACACACACACACACACACACACACACACACACACACACACACACACACACACACACACACACACACACACACACACACACACACACACACACACACACACACACACACACACACACACACACACACACACACACACACACACACACACACACACACACACACACACACACACACACACACACACACACACACACACACACACACACACACACACACACACACACACACACACACACACACACACACACACACACACACACACACACACACACACACACACACACACACACACACACACACACACACACACACACACACACACACACACACACACACACACACACACACACACACACACACACACACACACACACACACACACACACACACACACACACACACACACACACACACACACACACACACACACACACACACACACACACACACACACACACACACACACACACACACACACACACACACACACACACACACACACACACACACACACACACACACACACACACACACACACACACACACACACACACACACACACACACACACACACACACACACACACACACACACACACACACACACACACACACAGAGAGAGAGAGAATAATGCTAATTTGATACAAAATTCCTAGTACATAACAGATTTGACATTTCAAATATCACATAGGCATCTGCAGAAACAGTGACATGTCCAAACTCTCGATACACAACGTGAGAATCATTAAATACTGAACAACAAGCAAATGCATCTTAATGGTAAAAATATAAATAAATTACCAACTTCACCTAAAAATGCCGAACAAAAATAAATATTGTGCCTTAACCTCAAACTATCAATTCCTTCTTCTTATTACTATACTATTGTACAGTATTATAATCTGTCATATAATTCCTTCAGAACCATTATAAACATGGGCCTAAACCCTGGTTTTATCTTGTCAAGTAATCATCATGTTACAGAATGGACACAAATTTTTGGTTTCAAACAACAAAGCATTGCAGTAGAGAAATTTCATTACAACTACTAAGCAGGTAAAAAAAATATATATCAATAAATTACTACAAATTATGACCCAAAGATGATGGAGATTAATAAATTATTCCTCCCTCAAGTTTCAACCCCTAATACTGTACAGTACTAAGACTGGTTCAAACTACAGTACTTAATTATAGTGTATTTTATCCCAGCTGAGAAGAGATGGCCCACCCCCTCCTCAAAAGTTACAGCTGATTGGCTGTTGCAAATCTGTCCAATTTCATTTTGAAGTAATGATGTATTTCTTAATGAGTTTATTCATAATCGTTGGGATGACCGTTTCTGACGAGAAAGATACGTATTTAGCTAAATTATATACATTCATTAATTCAAACATTGTGCAAAAACTAACATTTTAAAAGATCAGAATCACATTGAAATATTGCACGGCCCCTGAAAGTTGGTGGATGAGTGTGACAGACTGAGGGGGGGAGAGAAGCTTGGCAGCTCGAGCCGTCAGCAGAGGCGGGAAATATGAAGTTGTTCGCAATCTTATTTCCCACTTCTGCTGATGGCCACGTAATATTTCAATGTGATTCTGATCTTTTAAAATGTTAGTTTTTCATAATGTAGTATTACTGATAGGTAATTTGTCTTAGTATGCCTCATTGTGGGTAAAAATAAATACAGTATATATTAAATGCGTCCTCAGAAAGCGTGAATTTGTGACCACAGTTTAATAGTTAATTCATGCATAAGATTTCTGATAAACTTCCCATGTACTCATGATTGAAATAATGACTGTATGTATCTTTATAGAATTTAGCTAAATATCTTTCTCGTCAGAAACGGTCATCCCAACGATTATGAATAAACTCATTAAGAAATACATCATTACTTCAAAACGAAATCGGACAGATTTGCAACAGCCAATCAGCTGTAACTCTTGAGGAGGGGGCGGGGCATCTATTCTCAGCTGGGAAAAAACACAAAATACAATCATCCCCTTGCAATAAACTAAAGGAAGGCACAATATCGTTTCACAGTTCTGAGAAACTTTTAAATGCAAGCATGAGTGTTCCTACTACAGACAATTATCTCCAGTATATATTCTATTCATTATCTCAATTATTGACTATTTAATTATTAGTGTTACCAGGTTGTACTCTTAAAAAAGTTGATAGAAACAGATATTACTTATGCCATAATTGTTGCATTTTTAACAAGTAGTCATGTACAGTATTAATTAAATTAATAATATTTGTGAACCATGAAGACAAATTTGGCTCTAATTGTGACCATGATAAGTGCTATTAATGAGATGTCTTTACATTTAAAATTACCTATATAAGTATTGCTGCCTATATGATTGATATGCAGATGTCAATTATAAGATACATAATACCATATATGATCAATAATGTATCAAACGTCCTGTACAGTATGAGTATATATTACTCTTTGTGCTTAAATACATTGATTAAAAACACATGCAGAGCACTGACTTATCAGAAAGTGCTACCTCATAAAAATAATTAATTATGATGCATTGCCACCACAAACAAAAACTGTGGCTTCCAGATATCAAAGACAAAATAGTTTAGAGTTCAGTAAAAAAAATTCATAGCTATACAGTACAATACTAACTTAAGTCATAAATATGACTACATCTGAAAGCAGCAATTGTTAAACCATTCTCTACTTTTTTCAGTGATGGAATTACCATATAAAATGTCCTTGTCACTTGTATTATAATATAAATGAAGCCTTAGTTTTATGAAAGGCAGACAGAACTTACCAACTCCACCCCTACCTTCAACAGAGGATCAATTGAAAAGTGGAAGGTTGTAAAAATCATAGCCACGTCTACCCCATACTGCGAGTAAGACATAAACTACGTGGTAGGCGCCAGGGATGAAGCATATGAGGCCAGCAATGATGAAAACTGGACCAGAGAGACTCTCAAGTGGGACTGCTTCTACAACAATACCAGTAATGAGCAAAACTGCAAAGAAAAATAATCTAATAAACAGGAATAAAAAATGAAAGATTGAGCCACACAAACAGTATACAGTGCAATATCTTTTAAATATGGTACTCAGCTCAACCTCTCAAGTACTACAGTAGTTATAATATTTTCATGATGTACTGAGAACCTACCAAACTACCATATAAATGTAATGTACCAGCTGTTTAGTTTCTCCCTTAAAATATATACAGTACATGTACAGTAATTATATGAGTTCATCTGTTTCATCAACTCTGATGCCTGGATAATGTACTGTGTACACTGCCCCCCTTGCTTAACACAGGGTTGTTCAACACGGATTCACTCGAACGCATTTTTTTATTACTACCACGATTCACACGCCACGGGACTAAAATTTGCCTTAACGTGGGTTGAGCCGAGCTAACACAGGGAAAATTCAGCCAAAAACAGTCAGGTAGTAATGTTTTGTGCGGGACAGCGGTCGAGCCCATTACGGTCCACAGGTAGCATCCCTAGCATGCCAGTGGTCAAGGCCATTACAGTCCACAGATAGCATAGTAAACCTTACCCCTTACAGGGTTTTAGGCCAAAAACATTTTTCTCTCAGAATCTTTATTTAATGTGTCTAATGTGTAAGTACATCTAGAATAACGTGGAAACTCCAAAAAGTGACCTTGAAAAACCATAGGCAGCAAGTAATTAGCATTAGAAAAGTAATTAAACATTTTTAGATGTCATTTGGACAAGTAATTATACAGATATGCATATTCCCTTAGGACAATTATTTCTTTTACTTGTAGTGTGCGTGCGTGCGAGCGTGCGTGTGTGTGTGTGTGTGTACACACACAAAACACATACAAATAAATGATAATGGGAAAATCCTCTCACAAATAATCAAAAACAAATTTATTAAAAATATGACAGTCTACCCTCAAGTCTACTCCGTGCTTTAAAACTACCTGCAGACATTCTTGGGTACATCCAGGGTGTCATCCACAAAATAAAAATCCGCGAATTATCCGGGCGTACTGTATGCTATCAATCATAAACATTACATTCAGAATGAGTTTGCAAATATTTATACACTTTTTTATCTCAAAAAAATCACAGTGCAAAGGCCAAATTTGAAAACTATAAATGAAAGTTTTAAAGAATTCATTTAAGTACAGTCGGAGAGAGAGAGAGAGAGAGATGGGTAGTAGCAACTTGGCTCCCCTGGACCCATATAATACATGATCTGAGCATATTAGAATCAGAGGGTCAGAGCACAACCATAAACAGAGGCAGTCACCAGATTTCTGAGCAGTGGCAACTTGGCTCCCTTATAATCAGGATCTGAAATGTGTGCAGCCCTGTAAGAAAGCTTATTATCACCACTTTTTCCAGTGTATAATAGTTCACATTCCTATAATTTATTCATCTTAATCTATTTCATAATATATTCCTATAATAATAATCAACTTTTCGGAAACGTTCGGTTATTTCAGATTAATTCCGAATTAAAATTGATTAATTCTTTTTTTTTTAAATACAGGTATATGAAATATGCCAAAATCCAAATTATAACAATCCAAATTAACGAGGGTACAGTATATTTATTATTTAATGCTTATTTGTCATGTTCAAGTTAGACACTCTTACAACTAGAGAAAAGTCAGTCCAACCACTCTGTCAGAATGGTTTCTCCGTGAATCAGTCAATCAAGAGGAATACTGTGAAGATTAATCACATAATTTCAGGTAGATAAACATAACTTTTGGCATTTTTTTTATTCAGTAACTGTACTGTACATGCAAACAGAATCCTACATACAGAATGTGCAAAGCAAATCAAAATCATTGAGGTCTAAAAAAGAAAATGAATGTTAAAATTTCTTCGTTATGGTTATTTTATGGTTACTATTTTTAAACTCGTAATTTTGGGTAGATAAACATTACTTTCTTCATATTTTCATTTATTCAGTTACATGTACTGTCCGTGCAATCCTACACAGAGAATGTAAATATTTCCTCGTGCGCCACCGAGATTAACCGCAAGTTATGTTATGGTTGTTTTTCAACTCGTAATTTCAAGTTGATAAACTTAACTTTTTTCATATTTAATTCATACAGTTACATGCACGCATAATCCAACATACAGAATGAGCAAAAAAATGCAAAAAAATAATCATCATTAGGTCAAAACATTAAATGATTAAACATTGCTTTATGTGCCAGCAGGAAGTGGAGCATTGCTATGGGAAGTCCCCAGGTGGACTAGGCTGATACACTGAGCTTTGACTCAGCATGACTCAGTCAGTGTCTGCAAATTGCTGTGGTGTTAAACATTCTGGAAATTATTACATGGATAATGCCAGTGCCTCCACCTCCATAACATCCGGTTTAGTGAATATGGTAGATGTACTGTAGGTGTATTAGTGCGCTACTTTACAGCTCTACGATGTCTTTGAACTTTGGTTTTGGAGTGTTTTTGGCGTAAGGGGGAAGGACTCTTTGGGGTCCACCTGATGCATCCCCTCTCTCCCCGTTACAATGGGTTTGCTCTACACGGCATTTTCTGGGAACGCAATCTCCGTGTTATGTGAGGGGGCAGTGTGGGTGGGTGGGTGGGTGTGTGGTATCTTACAGTATATAACAACACATTCTCCAACAATTACACATACTGTATATAACTTGCCTACAAAGAAAAGACCATTCCTCAAACTAACTTATTCCCATAATGAGAAGGGTGAAGGCTCCAGCCACTATTCTCCACTTTTCGCGGACTTTTGGATGAAGAAACCACCATCGTGGAGACTCTGAGAAGCTGCTGCTGCTGTCACCAGGTATGAGTGAGTCACTATCTCGAGATATTGCCTGTAAGGGATAGGCAAAAAGTTTTATGCATACTGTATTATCTTCAGTGACTTACGATCTTTGTGTCTAGGTAAACTATTTATCTTGTTAAGACTTATTTACTGTACATATGAGTCCCACTGCCAAACAGACTGAAAATTATTTTCACACTACTGTACAAGGAAATCAAAGATGCCTGGATAAAATACTTCAATTGACTACAGAATGAGGAGTACAAATGGGACAGGGGCACCCTAGGAGCTGCCTGCAGATGCAGTAAAGGAACCATGCCCAAGGAATAAAAAAGAATGGGTGAAGAAAGTGACTGATATAAAGAAGAATAGAAAAGTGGCTGTAAGCTCTAGAATAGTTGCAGAAATGCTGAGAGCATCAGAGAGAGTTGATGGTGACTGAATTTTCTAATGCAATCCTGGTGGAATGTACAGTTCCACTTTCTTAAACATAAATGTAGGAAGCTCACTCAGGAAAAGTTCCATATAAAAATACCTTTTCATACACATGGGACATTCTAAATTTCAGTGATGAAAATAATGTTAGTTTGGTTAATACTGGAAGACAATACAGTAGTACAAATATTGCTACATTATATGATTTATTATTAAAGTACTGTAATAGAGCACGGACTTGAGGGTAGACTGTCACATTTTTAATAAATTTGTTTCTGATTATTTGTGAGAGGATTTTCCAATTACTGGGGTATTATTTATTTGTATGTGTTTTGTGTGTGTGTGTGTCTACACATACACAATACTACAGGTTAAAGAAATAATTGTCCTAAGGGCAAACACATAAAAGAAATATATATTTCTTCGTACAGTACACAAGTAAAAATGTACCCCCGCTCCGCAAATGTTATTCGCGGATTTGGCGATTCACGGCCATTTTGAGAACCTAATCCCCAAGGAAATTCTTTTTGGCCAAAAAACATAATACAGTACAAGCACATACTGTATATGAATGAATATAAACAGTTTTAAATACATACAATGATTCATTCATGATGCAACATAACAATAAATGCACACAATTTAATTTAACTCACCAGAAATGATGTTGAGTGCAGCATGAGGCCGTGAGGTTGTGTGATCAGAGTTATTGAAAGTTACCTCCTTAAAACATCAAGTTTAATGTCCAACGTACCTCCTTTATGGGTTAGTTTAACACCAGTGCTTTCATTTGAACTTGATGGCCGTTTTCCACTACAGAATAAATGTGATTAGGTTAGGTTAGGGATTCTCAACTTAATAGTCACTTGGTAAAACATAAGGCCATATTTCAGGATGGATGAAAATGTCCTTTTTCTTGTATAACTTTGCCCTTCTCTTGAATAGGGCTAACAAGAGCACTGCAGTGTTTAAAGGACAGCGATACACTTCGTTCACGGCTTTTCACATTTCCCGCGTCTTCTCACTCCGTGTTGTTGTGTCAGCTGACTCACTGTACGCCATCCATCAGCCATCCCAGTGTGGCTAACACCCTGTGAAATATAACCTTCAAAACAAACCTCATAAACATCAGAGAATAATCATTTTTACATCCCATAGATATCCTCTTAAAAGTTATATGTTTGTTTGGTCATAAGATGAGATTTCTTTTTTTAGAAGTGGTTACATTTTTTGGGTGTTAGAAAGAAATATTATCAGGGTACTCAATGCCTGGGTTGCAGTAACAGTGGGGCCATCCAGACAATTTGAAAATGTTGGTAGCCCTGTCCCATTCATCGGGATCTCGACTCAACATATTGCCCGAAGCACGTTCTTGAGTGACCTCACCCCACACTCACGTATGGTGCCCGATGAAAAGACTCACCATCGGCCCATGGTCCAGTTGTCGGTTAGGTTAGGTTTTTTCAGACTAATACCAGGAGGAGTTGATAGAACTGGAAAAAAACTTAGTGGAAACATTATTTACAATCTCTTATATAGATAAATTAAAATGAGAATGCAGATAACCTAATAGAACTTGACCTAACCAGTCTAACCTAAAGTAACCTACCTAACCCTACCACATATAACAGAAAAATCATTTAAAACATACCTAACAACACTGAATGTATTCTTGTGTCCATTTATCTATTAAATAGATTGTAACTAACGTTTCTACAAAGTTTTGTCCAATTCTATCAATTCCGTCTGGTTTCAGTTAAAAAAAAAAATACCTAACCAGCAATTGGATAAATATCTACAGCATAAAGTTCAAAAGCACCTCAGAGAACATTACAGTACTCAGTCAAGTGTCCATTCCTGGAACTAGTGAATGCCAGCCTAACTAGAGGTCACAGCCTCAGGGTGAAGAAACCACAAGATCAGAAAATGGTAATCTTGGAGCACTGTTCATTTTTTCCACAGATGTTCTTATCATTACAGTAAGTATTTTAAAAGAAGCAACATTTACTAGAACCCAATAGAACTTAAACTAACCAACCAAAGGAACCTACCTAACCTCACCTAACTTCCTAGCCAGAGGGCTCCACCCCCTGAACCCCCTGCCATATTGAACAGAATGTACTGTACTTATTTTAATATATCGTACCAATGAACGCAACTTTCTCGGAGCTGCATGGCGTAATTTTACATTTTTTGTGGACGTGAGAGCACGCTTGAACCAAAAGGGTCAGTTGTTGCATGGAAACAAACAAAGAGCAGATGACAACACGTGCCAACAACGGCAGATTTGGGAGGCTAAAATTGTCGTTTCAGTCATGCACCTATTTGGAAGCAGGTCAGAATCATTCAAAACACATCAAAAACCATTGGAAAAACTAAATTTCAACCTTACCTAACCCAACCTAACTTAACCTAAACTTAAAATCCTAAAATTTGCTGCATGACCGAAACGATAGTAATACCATTTTTGGAGGAATATTTGGGGTAAATAATTTCTTTGTGTACAAAGGACACAGAAACATCATTTTAGTGTCATATGATCAGTTTTTCAGTGTTTTACCCAGCTATTTCCCTCATCCTTTATGTCTACCCATTACAGGTGATTTATGATGGTAGATACAGAAAGCTAAAAAAATATATATACAGTAAGTCCTCGTATCATGGCGGCCCACTTAACGTTGTTTCGGTACTATGTCGCTAATCTTTAGATGCCCAAAACTCGTTTAATGATCCGGTGACTCAGTACAACGTCGTTTTGCGTCGTCACAGACTACTTTTTACGGCACACAGCCTCTCTTGGCGTGCTACCTCTCATTCACGGAACGTCACAGTTTCCCCAAGCGACGGCAAGCCAGTCTCTGTTAGACTTCCACAGCGTTCATGCGTAACTCCCGGATTTTATCTATTTCTTATGGGGAAAATTGATCCGCTTCACGTTGTCTCGCTTAACGTCGCATTTTCAGGAACGTAACTCCGACGTAAAGCGAGGACTTACTGTGTGTGTGTGTGTGCGTATATATATATATATATATATATATATATATATATATATATATATATATATATATATATATATATATATATATATATATATATATATATATATATATATATATATATATATATAATTAAAATAAAAAGTTCTCGAATTGCTTTTATTACTTTCTAACATCCAAAGAACAAGTGGAAAAATTAACGAAACTGAACAACTCCTGGTGTTAGCAGTCTGCTCCAGTAATACCCAGAAAAGTGTCAGAGTAAACTTTTAAGAGTGAGAGCTAAGATGTGTTGACGACACCAAGTATGAGCTCAAATAATTTAAGACCAGACATGACTAACACTAGTGCAGGTTCAGTAAATATTCTGGAGCCAGTACATGCCCAGGGGTCCGACTAATTACCCAAATGTAGCCGCAATGAAGTCAAATGATGGTCCTACAAGAATAAATCGGACTGCCAATCACTTCTCGACTGGTATTTGGTGTCACGAAGTAAAAAAAATTGGTAAACTTAATTTAATCTGAGTTAATAGATCGAGTGCATGTACCTAACCTAACCTAACCTCGACTAGTATTTGGTGTCATGAAGTAAAAAAAATTGGTAAACTTAATTTAATCTGAGTTAATAGATCGAGTGCGTGTACCTAACCTAACCTAACCTCGACTGGTATTTGGTGTCACGAAGTAAAAAAAATTGGTAAACTTAATTTAATCTGAGTTAATAGATCGAGTGCATGTACCTAACCTAACCTAACCTCGACTAGTATTTGGTGTCATGAAGTAAAAAAAATTGGTAAACTTAATTTAATCTGAGTTAATAGATCGAGTGCGTGTACCTAACCTAACCTAACACAACTCAGATTAAATTAAGTTTACCAATTTTTTTGTGACTTTATGACACCAAATACTAGTCGAGAAGTGATTGGCAGTCCGATTTATTCATGTAGGACCATTATTTGACTTAATTGCGGCTACATTTGGGTAATTAGTCTTACTGCATCCTGCAACACATACAATAACTGACTGCCCAAGAGGCTGACCTGTGGTGAAGAGGATCAAGTAAAACAGACAAACTTTCTCAAGTTGTTGGTTAACATGCTCTATTATCTTCCAGTATTAACCTAGTTTTAAATATTACTTAGATATAGTTTAACTTACATCTACATCAGGTATAGTAAGGAGTCCTTTTACGCCGCTGGCCGCACCTACTCCAGCAAGAGGATCTTCAACTCTCACTGTTACATCTTCATTTCCTATACTTACATCTCGAGCTTTAGGTTTCAGTGGTGAACGTTCATTTGTGGCTCCATAAATACGTATAGCATCGTCTGCATCTTCCTCAAATGCATCTTCTATGGTAAATTTGGGCTGGTTTCTGCTTTGTTTACTAGCCATACTTAACATGGTTGTCGCCAGTGAACAGCTAACACTTCCAGCCAACTTGTTACCGTCAGATGCAATAATATTGTTAATGTAGCACTAACAAACTGATAAAATATTAAAGTGATACAGTACACATTTAATGCGTAATTATGCATAGGTTGACGTAAAATTATTTAAATGCCAAATGCCGCCAGTGACGGTCACATATGAATCACGTTGCTCGCCTGTAATGGACAACTGACCCATCAGAGCAGAGCCCACTCACGGTAAAATATCCACTGCCGATTCAATTTATTTACTTTTCTCCTTTCTTTTCTTTCTTATTTTTTATTCTTTCTATCTTCTTTATTCCTTTGTTTTTTTCTTTCATTGTTACATTTCTTTTATATACTTCTCTTCTCTAGTTATATTCTGATCTAGGGCTTACCTGGGAAACCCCTTGTTAATTTACAATTTTCAATACTCAATGGTAACTGCCACCACCCAGGTTTTTCTATCAGAACATACTTTACAATATTACATAGGGGGGTTGTTGGTGGTACTGTTGTGGGGTAAGAGATGTTTGGTTCACACTCAGGATGGAATGGAGAAAGGAAACTCACAATGTGCTCTCTATATACATGTTGTATTGGATGTACAATGCAGCTTGGTGCTGGGAAGGCAGCATGGTTACAAGCGTGATGTAGAGAGAGCTGGTTGGTGAGGATGCTCAGAGGAGGACCAGCTTGTGGGTCGCCATGCTCTCCGGCGGGAGCGAGGACCGCCAGGCAGGCGGAGGAGGAGGAGGTGTTGCTAGCTGGTTGGTGGAGGTAGAAAGAGGCAGGTCACCATGAGGTCAGGCCTTAAATAGCGGGGTTTGGCGTGGCTTAATAGTTGACCCCCGCTCCGTGATGTATGGCGGCGCTGGTGGACCTAGACCACGAGGCATGCACTGGGGAATTGGTGGGGTCGGCTACTCAGCGACAAACAGCGTTTGTAGGGGAGAAATCCACTACACTGTAGCTTACTGTATGTGGCCAGTTGTCAATTCTCTTAGTACATAAGAACATAAGAATGGAGGAAACTGCAGCGGGCCTATTGGCCCATACTGGGCAGTCCCGTTTACACCCAACCCCTATTGCTCAAGTAAGCATCCAACCTATGTTTGAAGCTATTCAGCGTATTCGAGTTAAAGGTGATATTTGGTAACTTGTTCCATTCATTCACTACTCTGTTTCCAAACCAGTGTTTACCTATTTCACGCCTAAATCTAAATTTTTCTAATTTAAAACCATTGTTACGAGTTCGCTCCTGGTTGGATAGTTTGAGTACCTTTGTAATGTCCCCTTTGTTTAGCCCTGCCTTCCACTTATACACCCCTCTCTCCTCTCAACGCCTCTCAAGGAGTGCAAATTAAGATGCTTTAACCTGTCTCTATACTCAAGGTTCCTAATGCCCGGATTAGTCTTGTCATTCTCCTCTGAATTCTTTCCAAGGATTCTATATCCATTCTGTAATACGGTGACCAGAACTGAACTGCGTAATCCAGGTGTGGTCTCACAAGAGCAAGATACAGTTTTAGGATGACCTCGCTAGACTTGTAACTAACACTCCTTTGTATGAACCCAAGTACTTTATTAGCCTTGTTACGAGCAAAAACACATTGTTTACTTGGCTTAAGGTTCCTACTTATCATTACTCCTAAATCTCTCTCGCAGTCGGATTTCTCTATGGCATCGTTGTTCATCTGGTATCTGGTTTCCCTGTTTACATCTCCTATACTGAGTACTTTACATTTGTCCACGTTGAATTTCATCTGCCATTTTTCAGACCATTCGAAAAATTTGTTTAGATCTTCCTGTAGTTTTGCCGAGTCCTCGTCAGATTTAATAACACGTCCTATTTTAGTGTCATCAGCAAATTTACTTATGTTGCTGTCTATGGCGATATCTATGTCGTTTATGTATATAATAAATAATACTGGTCCAAGTACTGAGCCTTGGGGAACTCCACTTGGGACGTTGCTCCAATGGGACTTAGTGCCATTAATGCTCACTCGCTGTTTCCTGTCCTGTAACCACGCCCTAATCCATTTAAGGATATTACCTTTGATGCCATGTGCTTCTACCTTTCTAATTAGTCTTTCGTGGGGGACTCTGTCGAAGGCTTTGCTAAAGTCGAGATATACCACATCATAATTGTGCCCCTCGTCCACCGATTCGAAAACTGATGAAAAGAATGTTAATAGATTAGTTAGACGTGAACGTCCGCTTGTGAAGCCATGCTGAGAATCATTGATCAATCTGTGCTTCTCCAGGTGATTTCGAATAGAGTTTGAAATGATTGCTTCCAGTAATTTGCCTACTATTGATGTTAGACTGATTGGGCGGTAGTTAGAGGATAGTGATCTATCCCCCTTCTTGAAAATCGGTATTACATTCGCTAGCCTCCAGGATTCTGGTACTACACCTGTTTTTAAGGACATGTTAAACAACTTTGCTAAGGGCATACTAAGCTCTTCCTTACATTCCTTCAATACTCTGGTAAATATCTCATCCGGACCAGGTGACTTATTAGGCTTTAGTTTGTCTATTTGCTTACTAACATCGTTACTAGTCACTACTATCTTGCTTAATTTGTTTTCTTCACTATCTCTGAATAAAGTCGGTGCCCCAGGTATCATGTTTAAATTTTCGGTGGTGAAAACTGTTGAAAAATATTTATTCAAATTATTACTCATTTCTCTGTCGTTATCAGTGAACTCACCGGTGTCTGACCGTATTGGTCCAATCTTTTCTCGTGTTTTAGTTTGATACATTTGGTAGAATCCTTTGGGGTTTGTCTTCGCCTCCCTTGCTATCCTTACCTCATTATTCCTCTTGGCTTTCCTTATCTCGGTTTTAACCTTACTCGCCAATACCCTATAATAATCCCGGAGGTGAATTTCGCCACGATATATCCTTCTACCTATAGCCTTTCTTTGGCCAATGATGTTCATTAAATAATTATTTCTCCATTTAGGGTCATTGTTGTCTGATCTGAGTTTTTTGTATGGTATGTTCTGCCTTTGTGCATTAAGTAACTCACTATTTAAATTGTCGTGGAACTCGACAATCTCAGATCTCGTTATCAGGTCGGTGTCATCTGTCAGGTTCATGGCCAAGCTGCCTCTTTAAACTGTCAAAGTTTGCCCTTCTGAAATCTGGTACTTTAGTGGAATTTTCCTTATGTGAGCCCTGAAAATCTAACTGGAATCTAATTTCTTTGTGATCGCTGTTTGCATGGGCACACAAACGTACGTACATGTAGATATCTCACACTCAGGAATGAGGTAGGATAGAAACTCACAATGCGCTTTCTGTATATATATTGTTGTACAGCGCAGTGCTTAGGAGTGAATAGGTGAGGAGAAACTTGCTCAAAGGTCCTGTAGGGCGAGGAGGTTTCTGAGGAAGCTAGGTGGTGAGGAGCTGTGAGAGATGTTGCTGGTCCGGTAGCCGAGTATAGAATGGTCTCCCTGAACATGAACATGAAATGCTAGTGACAGGGGGGAAGGAGGTTCAGGGGAAGGATACAGGGAGGATTGAAGTGAATTTTAGGAGGAGAGAATAGGTGCAGTGGCTAAACACCACTTACGTGAGGGAGTTGGAGGCAGCAGCAACTCGCCCGGACGTGGCTAGGAGGCGGCAGGACAGAGTCAGGTTAGCGTCAGGTTAGCGTCAGGTCAAGCGTCAGGTGCGTGTTGGGTTGGGCCATGGTTTCTCAGTGCTTGGTCAGCTTGATTGTGTGTATTGTTTTCTTGTGTAGAGGAGATGTCTTGGTCTTCTGTCTTGGTATTCTTCTTAGCTTGATGTTGATTTTCTTCTAACTCTCCTCCTCTTCTTGCTCTCTTGAAGTGTCCATTCATTCGTGTTTGGGTCTTGTTGTTCGTCTTCCTCGTGTCTTATGTCCTCATAGGTGTGGAAGAAGTCGGAGACGGTGAGGTTGACCACGTGGGCTTCAGCTCCACGGGCCTCGTGGCGTTCTTGATTCTGTGTGGCGGGTGTCTTTTCTTGAGTTTTCTTTTCTTGGTTTTTCTTTTCTGCTGGTTTTTTCTTTTCTTGGGAGCATACAGCAAGGAGGGCCTCTTTGTAGCTCAGTTTCTTGTCGAGTCGAGCCTTGGCTATCCTGCATTCCTCCTTCCATTTCGGGCAGGTCCGATCGGCGGAGGAATGTGGGCCGCCACAAGCAGCGCAATTTTTTACTGTGTTGGGGCAGACCGTGTAGCGGTGTCCGGGGCTGCCGCACAGGGAGCAGGTGTCCTCCTGCGCCTCACACTTGTTGACAGTGTGTCCGTAGTGCTGGCATTTGTAACAGCGTTTCGGTCTGCAGTAGGGCTTGACTGGCACAGTTACCCACGCCAGTTGAGCCTCCTTGGGTAAGGTTGTATGGTGTCCGATGAGGGCAGTGGTGTTGAACAGCTTCTTCACAACTTGGAGTTGCCCCTTGAGGGGCTACTGAGTTTGCACTAAGCCCAGGAGGTGAGCCTGGTAATTATAGGATTAATACAATATCTTTCCCCCATTGATTGCATATTAATAAACTTGTTTTTAGAGTACTTTAGGTGTATTCATTTCTCCCACAGTATTTTACCTTTATTTCCATCCAAATGACTTGATACCAAAATTACCATACTCACGTACCTAGACCCTCGACCATGCTACCAAAAGAATGACCATGCTACCAAAATAATGTCCATGCTACCAAAGAATAGGTGACGGAACTGAGTAAGAGTAAGAACTAAGAGAAGTAAGTAAGATGAGGGAGGTGTAGAAACAGAGAGGGAACCCGCCCCCTCACAGTGGTGGCAGGCCTAAAAACCGGCCCCCTCACACAGCGACCCACAAGAGCGTCAGGCGCCATCTTTGTCTCATTGTGTAGCCAGTGCACCACTGTTATTGTTGAAATTTCGTCTTTTGATGTGGAAATAGGTTGAAGAAGTTGCAAGTTCAGAAAACTGTGAGGGCAAACTTTTCAGAGTGAGAGTTGTGAAATCTTGGAACAACCTGCAGGAGAGTGTTGTGACGGCACCGAGTGTGAGCTCTATCAAGACCAGACTTGACAAGTACTGGAACTTTCCAACAGTGCGTAACAGAGACGTGACCGACCGCCCAAGCGGCTAACGAGCCGATCAGTGGCGAAGAGGATAAAAGTAAAAGTAAAGTAAAAGGTACTGTATAGCTGCTGCAGGAGTCTTAAGTACTGTATTCTTGGTTTTTATCAACCTCCCTATATAAAGATCAATAAAGAGTTCCTTGCACGGGTCACTACCGAATATTAACCCAATATCTACCTCAGTATATGTCAGTTAATTGGTGTAGAGCACAGTTCCCCAACCCTATGACCCGGGTCACAGTACTGTGACCCAAACCATCTACTATTATGACCCGACAGACTAATGTGACCAGGTGCTGTGACCTAGGAGCACCTGTGACCGACATTGTGACCCACAAAAATCAGTGAACAAGTCAATCTTGCTATATCCTGTGCAGTGGCGGATTTCCCAATAGGCACGCGAGGCACGTGCCTAGGGGCCTCCAACCTTTGGGGGGGGAGGGGGGCCCGACCACACACATAATGTGGTAGCATAGAAAAGGTCCCTGCTATGGATTGCAATTTGACGAGTCGACATATCTCACAAACAGGGCTCAGCTGATATGCTTCATTCGCTATGTTGATTGTGAGCACTCGCGAATGACAGAAGAGTTTCTTTTTTGTGAAGATTTTGGCGCAGAAACTACCGGTGAAGCAATTGCAAAAAGAGTTCTGGACTCTCTCACCCACAATGGGATTGCAATTGAAAAGTGTTCACATTTCACAACCAACGGGATAAGAAATGGTGCAGTGGCAAGATTGAAAGATTATGCACCGAACTGTAGAAGTTCTAACTGCGCCCTGCATCGCCAGAATTTGCATCAAAGCATCTACCAAGTGAGTCTGATTTGGATGCAGTAATGAAAAAGTGCGTCATTATCATCATTGATATCCAAAGCAAAGCTAAGAAATCTCGCATGTACCATGACTTCTGCGATGGGATGGGGGAGACTGAGAAGACCCTGCTGTTTCACAGCGAAGTGCAATGGCTATCAAGAGGAGTTGCATTGAAGAGAGTCTTTCAACTAAGGAAGGCATTTCATGGCTTCTTGCAAGAATGTGACTCACCGCATGCATTCTGTTTCATGCAAGAGGAGTGGGTTGATAAGCTTTCTTACTTGTGTGATATATTCACTGTATGTATATTATGTATGTTGTATGTATACCATGTATGTACTCTACTTATATACATTACTTCTCTAGTCAGTAGCGTGTGGCAATGCCCCTGTTTCATGTCACCACACGCTTAGATAAATGTGCCTGGCGACATTTGGAAGCTGCTAATGTACCACTTACTACATGTCGCCTGAGAGGTCAGAGAGAGGTCAGTTGACCCATATAGGAGTATAGGGACTACCTGCGCTTGTAAGCGCACCCTTGTATATTTCCGTTGAATAGAACCTACAGAACTCTACAGGTGTTTATGTTCGCTCCTGTAGTTAGAACTAAGTACCCCGAACATCTCCATTCACCAAGCTCAATGTGGTGAACCTCTCCCTTCAAGGGCCCGGTCAAGATGTGTTCACTTCCAATGACAAAATTGAGGCATTCAAATTGAAAATTTCAGGGTGGAATAAAAGAGTTGAGAGAAGGGACTTTTCAGACTTAGATGAGTTTGGGCAAGTGATTGCAGAGTCCAGGGATGAAGTCATTAACGACAAAATGATGACAGTTGTGTCCCAACATCTCACCGTTCTTCAGCAGAATTTTAACCACTATTTTCCTCCTGCAAATGGGGAAGAATAGGAAAAGAACAGTTGGATAAGAAAGCCGTTCCTTATCTCAAACTTGAACGACAGCAATCTGCCCACTCAAGAAAAAGAAACATTGATCTTTTTCAACAGCCGCAACCGCACCGACTTTTGGGTAGCAATGAGCCAGAAAGAAAGCATATGAGATGATTGCTGGTAAAGCACTCCAAGTTCTGGTGGCATTCCACAGCACTTTTTTTCTTTTCTTTTTTCCCTTTATCCTCTTCACCACTGATCGGCTCGTTAGCCGCTTGGGCGATCGGTCACGTCTCTGTTATGCACTGTTGGCAAGTACTGGGCATGCATCGGCTCCTGAATGTACCTGTACCTTCTCCAGTGTTGGTCAAGTCTGGTCTTGAAAGAGCTTCCACTCGGTGCCGTCACAACACTTTCTGGTAGATTGTTCCAAGAGTTCACAATTCTCACTTCGAAAAAGTTTGCCCTCACAGTTTTCTGGACCTGCGGCTTCTTCAATCTTGAGCTGTGACCCCTTGTGGGGCGAGCGTCCGCCAACTCCAAGTAAGGACACTCGACTGAGTAGTGCCCCTTGAGATGCTTATACACCTTAATTAGGTCGCCCCTTGCCCGACTGTAGTATAAGCTAGGCAAGTTAGGCGCTCTAATCTCTCAGGGTAGTTGAGGTGCCGAAGTGCAGGCACCAGTCTGGTGGCCCTCGTTTGAACATTTTCAACCAACTGACAGTCCCTAGCATATCTCGGGGACCAGACGGGGTGACAGTACTCCAGGTGGGGAAGCATTTCACCCTTGAAGATCGTTACGAGGGACCGACCGTCTAGATATCTGAAAGACCTTATATGACCCAATAATTTATTTACCTGATTCACCTTCTTCTCGCAATGGCCCGAAAACTTCAGCTCATTGTTAACATACACACCTAGGTCCTTCTCACATTCAGTCTCAAATAGTGCAATTTCTTCATCCCATTGGGACATATGACACGCCTCCTTACCGTTGGTACGCCCCAGGTGCATCTTCTTACACTTCATGACATTGAATCTCAGCAGCCATTTCTTCGACAATTCTTGGAGCTCACAGAGATCTTTCTGAAGCTCTTCACAGTCCGCATGGTTCTTGATTTCCCGAAATTACTTGGCGTCATCGGCAAACATTTGTATGGAGGAATGTACAACGTCAGGCATGTCATTTATGAAACAAACAAACAACAGCAGGCCCAATACACTGCCCTGTGGTACCGCTTGTGAGAGAAGGTTATCAGATCTGCTCACCATCAGGAGCAAAAAAAGGCAGAGGCTCGGAGAGACGATTTTGTCTGCGTGTAAGAGATTGGCAGCGACAAGAAATATCTCCCCACAATACAACTTGCTTGATGCAATTATCCAGCAACAAAAATCACAGTGAAAGTATCCAATACCATAATTATGTAGTTTGTGATGAGGCGTAGCTGCACAAATGAATTGTATGTGTAAGTGTTTATTATTTTGTACTTTGTACTGTAAGTGTAAATGTAATGATCAATTTTCTGGTCAGAGTCATGTGGGTGATATCACTGTTCAATACCAAGCAGGACAGCGGTTCATACACAAACAAATACATCATATTCATTATCAGTATATATATATATATATATATATATATATATATATATATATATATATATATATATATATATATATATATATATATATATATATATATATATATATAGGTCAGAGTCATGTGGGTGAGGAAGGAAGGCAGGGAGTGAGAAAGTGAGGCAATGAAGAAGGGAGGGCATGAGAGAGGGAGTGAAGAAGGGAGGGCACGAGAAAGGGAGGGAGTGAGGACGGAGGGGAGTGAAGAAGAGAGGGCAAAAGGAAGGGAGGGAGAGAATGAGTTCAGAGAGTGAGGATCTGACTAATAAACAAGTGAGTACGAAACAAAGAAAAATCGACTTCCGAAACTTTGAGATTCTTGGCCCCAGATGACATTTGGGGAAGAAGAGGAGGAGGGAGAGGAGGAGGAGGAGGAGGCATTACTGGGCCAAGACTAAGAGGGGAGTGAGGGAGGGACAGAGGGAGACCAGAGAGTGAGGAGCTGGAGCTGCCATAGTAACTAAGTAAGCCAGTTTTATACAAGCCGTGGTGGTGTGCACTAGGACTATTACCTCCACCTCCCCCCTCCCGCCTCACATTGCTACTTGGTGAACTCTTCTCAGGTGAGCCATCATCGTATTAACCGCTAACTGACGACAGATACTTGGCGTTGTCATTTGCTTGCATATTATAACGTAACTAAATTCTAAAGTGGGTGTTATCGCCGCCCTCGTACGCCGCGACAGCTGACTCCAATGTGGCCGCGCCTCGCCAGATGTGTATGTCGCTGTATTTTAAGCATTTCATGACCTTGTGATAATCACTGATTCTTACACCGTATTAAAATGGACAGCGGGCGCAGGTGTCAAAACGCGAGCGATACAATGATACAGAGTTAAGACGATACTGTGTTACAATGAGGATACAGTTTTATAGTAATACAATAATACAGTGGTGATACAGTGATACATAAGAACCTAAGAATGGAGGAAACTGCAGCGGGCCTATTGGCCCATACTGAGCTGTCCCATTTACACCAAACCCCTGTCGCTCATATGTCCATCCAACGTATGTTTGAAGCTATCATCATACAATGGTGATACCGAGATACAGATTCAAGGATACAGTGATGGAGTGATGATACAGCTTGTCAAGGCTTGGCATGAGTGAGCCAGTCAGATGGTTCAACAACTCATCTTGCCAACTAACTGACTGACTGATCGACTGATTCAGAGAGAGAGAGCGATGAGTTAACTCTTCCCTGTTAAGGTCACATGTTACCAATAGTTGTTAACACCATCAATACAAATTATGTGTCTAAGATAAAGATAAAAATCTATTTATATATACGAGTATTTTTGTATTCTGTCATCAAAACAAAGTGAACAGATAGGTATTGCCCCAACACAGATAAACACGTGACCAACTCAGCCTAGGTAGGACACGCCAGAGACACGGAAGGAGTGTGCACCTTACTGTAGCTTATGCCAACATTCTCCCCAGCCCAGCCCAGCCCGGCCCGGCGCCAGCATACGAGCACCTGGGAACACCTCGGCACTTCCTTCTTTTTTGATACACAAACCTGATTATAATTTATCATATTAAAGTTTTTTTCTTAACTAAATACACGAGCAACGGATCTGTCTCACTTAACTCATTGAATGCTGAGGGTGTTTCTCTCAGCTATACCTCATCTGTCTCACTTCCATTGAATAGTGCAGTCGATCTGTCTCAGTTAAGTAAACAAACCCAACTCCTCTTCCCCTCCCCCTCCCCCCCCTCCATTGTGTTTTGGGACATTTTTGGCTAATCAACAGTTTATCTCGTTTGGTATAACAAATCTGTACAGTTTTTGATGGAGGAGGTGGCGTGAGGGTATACCACACACACACACACACACACCTTGAGGATAGGGAGAATATCAGAACTGGATAACATTCAAAGGTCTTTCTGCCTTCAATATTGCTCTTGTACTGCAAAAACTTGAGCAGGAAAAGAACAGTAGCTGGACATCGACTGACCATCTAGTAAGCACATTCATCCACAACAAGTCAAGGAGCTGTGTACTGTACGTATTGGCCAACCTCACCAAACTCATCATAGCTACACCATCCTAAGATATCTTCTCGACTGTCTTAGTCATTCTACGATAGCCATGACAGTACAGTAATTATCGGATCATCTCTACGATACTCTTACGACACGAGAACTATTGTATTCCTGTATTTTTTTATATCTAAACGTGTAGCTTTACTGATGATTCTTAGTAAACTCTCTGATTCACTGATTCACTTTCTAATTCTGGTTGGGATCTCTTAATAACGCTTTATTAATGCCATGTCCCACCTCAGCCGCTCCCTACTGCTGCACCCTCACAGCTGACTTCACTTAGTCTATTTCTCTCCCTCTGTTTAACTATTTACGATAATAAAATGCCTTCAGCCTCTCTCTCTCTCTCTCTCTCTCTCTCTCTGGTATAAACAGGTAGAGAGGTATAATTAGTACCGTCTTCAACAGGTATAGACAGGTAGAGAGGTATAATTAGGGTCGACAAAACAGCTGTTCGTGTACGTCTTACATCGTGTTGACGTGTACAGACCTTGAGGTTATATCCGTCACCTGCCTACCGTGGTCAACCTCAACCACTACCATGACTTGCCAACTTATGGTATACCTTCCTAGCTATGGTCCATCACTTCTTCTACCATGATTGATCTGTTAATCTCTCTACCATCAGCTATCACTTATGGTACTTTTCTTCTTTCATGGTATACTAACGACCCTCTCTACTCTAGCTACCATAATTGGTTTTAAAACTCGCTACCATGATTTTTTTTACCATTATATGTCAACATCTCTTTTCTCTATACCATGAATTGTCACCTATGGTAATGTGTTTACCATGATAAGCTCTCCATAATGGTAAATCCCATAATATGTCTTCTACCATGCACGACCTACTACCATTTCTACCACATACGGTGAAACCTTTATTTAACGGACTATATAGAGATGAAAGTCCGTTTTATCGAGGGTCCATTAGCTGTGACCCCCACCCCCCCCCTCACACACACACCCCAAGGACACACCCCAAGGACGAAGAAAAAATAATTAGCGGAAAAAAATATGCGAGGAAGAAATTGTTTATCTGTGGCGGGCACGAAGCTTGGTAAAGGGGGCAAGAGGAGAGGTAGGGAGCAGTAGGAAAGGGCACGGGAGGGTAAGAAGGGAGGATAAGGGAGGGCAACAGGAGGGGAGAGGTAGGCAAAAGGGAGAGGTAAGGGACAGTAGGGAAGAGCAGGGGAGGGCAAAAGAGGGGGCAAGGGAGGATGGGTAAGGTGAAGGGTGAAGGGGAAAGGTGAAGGGGTGAAGGGAGAAGGTGGAGGGGGGAGGACAAGGGAAGAAGAGAGGTAATGACGGCTTGGAAGAGGGGGGGAGGGTGTTCCGGCTCGGTTTGTTCACATTTAATCAGCTGTTTTATGGTTAAGAATCACACACACACACACACAAGGAAGCTATCCAACCACAACCACCAATTTTGTACAAGTCTAATGGCTCGGTCACCTGACGTTTCTTACAGCCCAAAATAAACACTGGGCAGAAAATAATCTCTTTATGGGTGAATGTTTACAATGTTTACGTGTGATTATTTTTTTTAATGTTATCCCCGATGTTAAGCGGATGTTCAAGACTCATCCTATGTTCATCGTCCTTGTTCTGTCCGTATCCGTCTGTTCGTTGTTCTTGTTCTGTCCGTATCCGTCTGTTCATCGTCCTTGTGTTGTCCGTTTATTCACCGTCCTTGTTCTGTCCGTATCCGTCTGTTCGTTGTTCTTGTTCTGTCCGTATCCGTCTGTTCGTTGTTCTTGTTCTGTCCGTATCCGTCTGTTCGTCGTCCTTGTTCTGTCCGTGTCCGTCGTGTTTGTGACTTATCCTACGCGTTATTGCAAAAATTTATCGATTTTCTTGACAACTGGCAGGAACACTGACACCATCCTCCTCCTCCTCCTCCTCCCTCTTTTCCTCACCCTCCTCCACCACGCTCCTTCCTTCACCTCACCCTCCTCCCACCACCACGCTCCTTCCTTCCCTCACTCCTCCACCATGCTCCTTCCTTCCCTCACCATCCTCCCACCATGCTCCTTCCTTCCCTCACCCTCCTCCCACCATGCTCCTTCCTTCCTCACCCTCCTCCCATCACGCTCCTTCCTTCACCTCACCATCCTCCCACCACGCTCCTTCCCTCACCCTCCTCCCACCACGATCCTTCCTTCCTTCACCCTCCTCCCACCACGCTCCTTCCTTTCCTCACCCTCCTCCCACCACGCTCTTTCCTTCCCTCACCCTCCTCCCACCACGCTCCTTCCTTCCCTCACCCCCTCCACCCACACGATCCTTCCTTCCTTCACCCTCCTCCCACCACGCTCCTTCCTTCCCTCACCCTCCTCCCACCACGATCTTTCCTTCCCTCACCTCCTCCCACCACGCTCTTCTTCCTTCACCCCCTCCTCCACCACGCCCCTTCCTTCACCTCACCCTCCTCCCACCACGCTCCTTCCCACCTCCTCCCTTCCCACCCTCCTTCCTTCCTCCCTCCCTCCCACCACGCTCCTCTTCCTCACACCCCCCTCCACAGCTTCCCACCTCCTCCCACCCCGCTCCTTCCTTCCCCTCCTCCCACCACGCTCCTTCCTTCCCTTCACCCTCCTCCCACCACGCTCCTTCCTTCCCCTCACCCCTCCTCCCACCACGTTTCCTTCCTTCCCTCACCCTCCTCCCACCACACTCCTTCCTTCCTTCACCCTCCCCCACCATGCTCCTTCCTTCCCTCACCCTCCTCCCACCACACTCCTTCCATCCTTCACCCTCCTCCCACCACGCTCTTCCTTCCCCCACCCTCCTCCAACAACAGCTCCTTCCCCTCATTCTCCTCCCACCACATCTCCTTCCTTCCTTCACCCCTCCTCCCACCCACGCTCCTTCTTCCTCCCCTCACCACGCTCCTCCCTCTTCCTCTCACCCTCCCTCCACCCACGCTCTTCCTTCCCTCACCCTCCTCCCCACCACGCTCCTTCCTTCCTCCTCCTCCACCGCTCCTTTCCCTCCTCCTCCAACCATGCACCTCCTCCTCTCCCAGCTCTTCCTCACTTTCCCACATGCTCTCTTCCCTCACCCTCCTCCCACCCACGCTCTTTCCTTCCTCACCCCTCCTCCCACCACGCTTCCTTCCTTCCCTCCCTCCTCCCACCATGCTCCTTCCTTCCCTCACCCTCCTCCCCACCATGCTCCTTCCTTCCTCCACCCTCCTCCCACATCTCCTTCCTTCCCTCACCCTCCTCACATGCTTCCTTCCCTCACCCTCCTCCCCTCCCACCATGCTCCTTCCCCTCACCCTCCTCCCACCATGCTCCTTCCTTCCTCACCCTCCTCCCCACAAATCTCCTTCCTTCCCTCACCCTCCCCTCCCACCACGCTCCTTCCTTCCCTCACCCTCCCTCCCACCACGCTCCTTCCTTCCCTCACCCTCCTCCCCTTCCTTCCTTCCTTCCCCCTCCTCCTCCCACCACATCTCCTTCCTTCCCTCACCTCACTTCACCGCTCTTTTCCTTCCCTCACTCCTCCCACCATGCTCCTTCCTTCCCCTCACCCTCCTCCCACCATGCCTTCCCCTCCCCTCTCCCACCACGCTCCTTCCTTCCCTCACCCTCCTCCCACCCGCTCCTTCCTTCCTTCACCTCCTCCCGCTCCTTCCCTCCCTCCCACCACTCCAGCCCTCACTCTTCACCCTCCCCCTCACCCTCCTCCCCACCACGCTCCTTCCTTCTTTCACCCACCTCCTCCCACCACGCTCCTTCCTTCCTTCACCCTCCTCCCACCACGCTCCTTCTTACCTCACCCTCCTCCCCACCACGCTCCTTCCTTCCCTCACCCTCTCACCCACCACCTCACCCTCCACCGCTCCTCCTCTCCCACACTCCTCCCACCATGCTCCTTCCTTCCCCCACCCTCCTCCCACCACGCTCCTTCCCTTCCCTCACCCCCTCCCCACCATGCTCCTTCCTTCCCTACTCCCCCACTCTCTCTCTTTCACCCTACCCACTTCTCCTTCCCTCACCCTCCTCCCACCACGCTCCTTCCTTCCCTCACCTCCTCCCACCATGCTCCTTCCTTCCCTCACCCTCCTCCCACATGCTCCTTCCCTCACCCTCCTCCACCCGCCTCCTTCCTTCCCTCACCCTCCTCCCACCACTCCTTCCTCCCTACCTTCCCCTCCCACCACGCTCCTTCCTTCCTTTACCTCCTTCCCCAATGCCTCCTTCTTTCACCCTCCTCCCACCACGCTCCTTCCTTCCCTCACCCTCCTCCCACCACGCTCCTTCCTTCCCTCACCTTCCTCCCACCACTCCTTCTTTCCTCACCCTCCTCCCACCATGCTCCTTCCTTCCCTCACCCTCCTCCCACCACGCTCCTTCTTTCCCTCACCTTCCTCCCACCATGCTCCTTCCTTCATTCGCCCTCCTCTTAGACGGAAAGCATCACGATCAATCATTTAATGTAATAATAATAACAATAATAATAATTAACGGTTTATAGAAAGAGCGCCAGAAGGCTGAAAATATACAGATACATATTTGGGGAATAGTTTTGGACAATAATATACAAGTAACATAAGTGACACAAATGAGACATATAATAACTAGATGGGGAAAAGCTCAAACTACAGTTCATTTCAACATAGTGACGTGTAAGGACAATATTGGTGCCTGATTTATTACAAGTTATTGTTTTAATGGTTGGGACTGGGCTTTCTTATAGCGATCAGTTCGTGCGTGGGGCTGGATACGGTTGTAGGCAATCAGAACAGGAATTCGGAAAGGGATCTCAGGGTAGTAGGTGGTGTCGGGGATAATTGTAGAAGCTTCTTACAAATTTGCAGATGAGTCGTGGTGGGTGACAATGAGTCAAAAGAGTCAAGTGTGTTGAAGCGCTTCTTGATATGTGGGTAGGAAGGAGAGAATAATCTTGCATACCCTCTTTTGCACTGCGCTGGGGAGATGACCAGGTGGGGAGCCATAGAGCTTGGGAAGTATGAATGTTATTAAAACACTGAGGAGCTCGTTGCAGGAATCAGGGACTTGAGTCGGCGGAGGAGGTGGGAAACTGAGGATTTGATCCAGACTTTGCTGAATCATGCTCCTACGACACAATATTTTGTGACACTGAATCAGTGAAACTACTGAAAATCAACATGCACACACCACCATTTGCGCACACGCCATTCTTGGCATCTGCCTGCAGAGAGAGAGAGAGAGAGAGAGAGAGAGAGAGAGAGAGAAGAGAGAGAGAGAGAGAGAGAGAGAGAGAGAGAGAGAGAGAGAGAGAGAGAGAGAGAGAGAGAGAGAGAGAGAGAGAGAGAGAGAGAGAGAGAGAGAGAGAGAGAGAGAGAGAGACCAAAATGTTTTATTTTACTCTTTATTTTTAGACGCCAGATTTTAAAAGACTGAATTCTACAGTGCCACCAATACAAAGAAAATAAGCATAAAGTGAATCTCCATATAACGGACTAGTACAGTAGTCCGTTAAATGGAGTTCCATCTTAACTTGATATAACTGATTATCATTTATTATTATTATTATTATTATTATTATTATCATTTATTATTATTATTATTATTATTATTATTATTATTATTATCATTATTATTACTACTGTTTTTTTTAAACGTGGCCTCCAGCCTCCCCCAATAGCCACACCTTCGCCGCCATTTTATTACCTTAAAATTAACTATCCCAATACAAAAGGAACTACCCTGGCTGTGTTGAGTTAGTTGAGCCGCAGATCTATGCGGCATTCAGTGACTGTTGCCTCAAAGTCGATATCTGCGACTGTTGTCGGCTTTGGGGCCGAAGATCTCCTTCCCCTGAGCCAAAGCAATGTAGACCTAAGCAGAGAGAAGGACAGTCGACATCTCAACCAGGCAGTAACATAACTTCTGGGCTGCTGCTTCTGTTCGGAGAACACCTCCGCCAATCTTCATAGAAGCATCTTGCACTTGGTCCCATCCTACCAGAGGTTGTGAACACTAGAGGAGTGAAGCTACCTTGATCCCCAGTCTGAATTCTACTTCTACTATTACAACTACTTTTCACTAACACATATCTTTATCTTCACAGGTAAAAAAAAAATAATATTAATTCGACCACAATGACTCCGCCGCTCATAGTAGTGGTGCGGATGCTGGTAGCTACCACAACTACGACCATTTCGGCTGAGCTGGTAGAACTCTCCTACACCCTCGGAGTGGACGCCCCTACCTCCCCAAAGCTGATGTCCTTCACTCACAAAATTATTAAAAAAGGATTAAATAAACTGAATATTTGGTGAGTAGGATTTGATAGGATATTTTTTTTTCTTCCAAGGGATTTATTATGAGATTTTCTTGTCGTGTATTTATAATGAACTGGATTTTTCTGTTCCAAGATTATGATGTGGTGGATTTTTCTAATTCGATTTATGGAGAAGGGGATGTTTTTCGTTACTTGAATGAAGGTGTGGATGATTTTTCTCTCAGTGGACAATAACATCAACCAGGTAATGTAGACAAGATTGGGCAGCGCTTCAGAGCTAAACTACACTCACGTCCACGTCACCTGTCTTGGCAAGGTGCTCCGTTATCTGTACACTTCCTCTGTCTCATCTTATGACTAGTAGTTGTGCTCGCTTTACCTGTCTCTCTGCTAGGAGATAATATCTTGAGTAAAAGTTCAGATGGTGGTGATAAAGTAACAAGGATTCTGAGACCTTACTTGTCACTGCAGGACAACATGGCGACAGCAGTGAACAGAATGTAAATAAAATCATGTAAACCGTCCAGTTAAGAAACTAAAGACAAAAAATAAATAAATAAAAAAGTACCGCATAATTCACTCTTTGTCTCGGTCTGGTTCAGGGTGGAACTGAACGACTTCTGCAGCTCAGAGCACTCAGGGACCCACGTCGATGCCCCCATCCACAATAACCAACACGGCTGGTCCATTGAGGAGATCCCCACCAGCAGACTGTGGAGGGTGCCAGGTAAGGCCGCTGTATTGTTAGTGGAAAAAGTTTGTTGTTATATATCTAGTGGAGAGGATGTAAAGGGGTTAACAGGCTGACCCTGACGTGTGTGTAAAGACGCTTGTTACAGCGCTGTATTGTTAGTGGAAAAAGTTTGGTATGATATAGAGGATGTAACATGTTAAAGGGGTTAAGTAAAGGCTTGACCTGACTGTGTAAAGAGGGGGGGTTACAGCTGTGTGTGTGAGGGGGGGGCTTGTTACAGCTGTGTTTGGGGGCTTGCTGGAATGACAGAAGGTTTGTCTAAGGTTCGTTAGACCTGTAATGACTGTAAGTCTGTCTGTGCTTGTAACAGCTGTAGTGGTGGATGTTTCGGGCCCGATCAGCCAGTCGAAGATCAAGAACTACGAGGTGAAGGTGGATGACCTGACGCGGTGGGAGGAGATTCACGGGGTCATCCCAGACGGGGCACTGGTCCTCATCCGCACTGGCTGGAGCAACAAGATCAAGCAGAACATTAGGGAGTATGCGGGCCTTGACCAGCACAACAAGATAAACTTCCCAGGTAAGAATATAGACAATAGACATAAAGAGACTCAATGCTTTATTATACTGTCACCCTTGACAACTATTAACTGTATTTGTACTCAAAACCCAAATCTATACTTGTACTGATATATCTGAATCCAATTGTGTAATTCTGATGATGACTTAACTATCGCAGGGGTGGGCAAAGGCGCTGCTGAGTGGCTAGTTAAGCACGGCAGCCGCAATGGGCACACGAAAGGCATCGTGGGCGTGGGTATTGATACTCTCTCCCTGGACAAAGGTCAATCAGTGCGCTATCCAACCCATGTCGCGCTCTTTAAGGAAAACATCTACGGTGTTGAGAACCTGGCCAACCTGGACAAGGTGAGTTGCTACCATACTACCAGCCAGCGCACTCTGGCGCCGCTTACTCTGCTCTTTTTTCACTGAACAACTTAAAGAAGTTAATGATATGACAGGAAAGTATTTTCTTATATCATGGGTTCCATTCGAGGATCTCTGGTCCAGTGTTGCTCTTGTAGTATTGACTCTTGAACTCGGAGACGCTGGTGTAGCAGCTTTCCTAAATACAAAGCTTGTGGACTTGAGGGGAACACCAGGTCTGTCAGTGTTGATGCTGTATTTCTCTCCCGCAGCTGCCAGCGACGGGCTTCTATGTGACGGTGATGCCCTTGAGGATTGGCAGAGGCAGCGGTTCCCCCGCCAGGATAATCGCTGAGGTGGGTGAGTTACCTCCAGGGACCTCTACAGCCTCCTCTCCGGTCTCCTCCATTTTGATTCTGCTACTGGTGGCAACTCTGACTCTGGATTGGCTCTTATAGGCCCCTGCTTCTAATATGAATACTTTACCAGCATCGCGAGAGCCATCGGGAGCACCTGTTGGTTCACCATCTGCCTTCATTGCTTCCACCTCCTACATTCTTCCGATGGCGACGTTGACGACGAGCCCTCTCCCAGGATCAAACTATCAACACATTATGACAGTACAAGACATCAACAGTGTAATTCAGTGTAATTGACGTAATTCACAATATAATTATACTAAAACAAGGAAAGTGTAATCTATCAAATAGTATATATTTTTTTTTTTTTTTTTAAAGATTTCAGATAACAACAACAACAACAGCAACAACGGCGAGTAAAACCATCTTGAAAGCCAATGTACACTCGCAACAAAAAGTATCGGTGCATACTGTAGTGTGAACAATTTGAGACCAGTGACGATAGGTATTGCGAAAGGCGAGTTGTTCCAGCCGTATGTTGGCAGCCCTGTAATCCAGTTGAGCAGCTACTATGGCCTGGTCAAGTGAAACAAACCGTTATAAATAAGGTCGGTATGAAATATGAGGAGCTCCCTGTTAACAAAATTATTTGTGATACTTGGGAATATTGCCACATTAATTTATGCTACCAAATAAACCACTCAACCTGGTCGTCCTGAGGGGTGGTGCAGTGTGGATGGCAGCTCCCAGACCCGTCGTCTTTTGCACCAGTTTCGAGGTATCGCCGAATCCATCGTGCAGAGGTGTTCCTGTGGACACCAACCCGCTGGCTAATATCTGTGACGCCAAACCCTTCGCTATGAAGGGCAAGAATAGCTCCTCGTGTTCCCTCTGAGGTTTCCATGTCGTCTGGCATGTTTAGATCTCTACTGCTTCATATTGCCTCTGTTTTATACCCACGTTCACCGAGACCGAACCCTCACTCATCATTCAGTCGACACAAAGCAACAATCCGAAAAGAGGAAACAAACACACTGATTGTCAGCCATATGGCAACACCTAGTGGAGGGGAGGGGGGGGGGCTATGAGGATACACTTACCAACCTTCCCGACATAACACAGTGTATACGTATGGTTTCGGAAGTCGTCGATCTCACCCTGCACCGATACTTTTTGGTGCGAGTGTACACAGTGTTATTTCATTGTTTTATTTAGATTTGGAAAGATAACATTAATAAAATTATTTAATAAATTTTTTTCTATTTTATTAAGACTTGAGAGAGAATCTATAATTAGCCTCCATAGTGAAATGTAAAGTGCTGTCTTCTTAATAAGACTTGAGTTAATAATCCCTCATTAGGTTCTTCATTTTTTCGTATTATTTCAGCGAGTAACTTGTACTACTAACTATAATTCTGTGTGTGTTTTTGTAACTTAATTAAACGTCTATAATTATATTTCTTTATCTAAGTTAAAGCTTTCAGAAGATAATTATTAATAAACCTCAATAAGGATATATTATTATACATTATACTGTTTAGTGTCTGTCTGTTCTATAAAGTCTGAAGCATCATTGGACCGCAATAAAGATATATTATGAGCTTAGTTTTTATAAAAGACTTTAGAAAATATAAAACCATATAGGCTGTGTAAAGAGAGATATAGGTCCTTTGTATTGCTTATTATGCTGTAATACTTCAACAAGACTTTCTGATGATAATTAAGTCAAGGAAAGGTTGTGAAATAATGTAAATGGCTTGATTAATGAAAGAATACTAGAGTTTCCTTAACATCCCGAGAAAGTCATAAGTGGGTTTGTCAAAACCTCGTATATATAGAATATGGTACGAGGGTACAGCAGCAGCCGCAGCAGCAGGGTACAGCAGCAGGAGGGTACATAAGTAGCAGGAGGGTACAGCAGCAGCAGCAGGGTACAGCAGCAGGTGGGTAAATAAGTAGCAGGAGGGTACAGTAGCAGAAGGGTAAATCAAAACCAGGAGGGTACAGCAGTAGCAGGAGGGTAAATCAATAGCAGGAAGGTACATCATTAGCAAGAGGGAACGTACGTAAAACATAAGAAAAAAACATAAGAATGGAGGAAACTGCAGCGGGCCAATTGGCCCATACTGGGCAGTCCCATTTACACCCAACCCCTATTGCTCATATAAGCATCCAACCTATGTTTGAAGCTATCCAGTGTATTCCAGTTAATGATGATATTTGGTAACTTGTTCCAATCATCCACTACTCTGTTTCCAAACCAGTGTTTACCAATTTCGCGCCTAAATCTAAATTTGTCTAATTTAAAACCATTGTTACGAGTTTGCTCTTGGATGGATAGTTTGAGTACCTTGGTAATGTCCCCTTTGTTTAGCCCTGACTTCCATTTATACACCTCTATCATGTCGCCCCTCGCTCTACGTCTCTCGAGGGAGTGCAAATTAAGATGTTTTAACCTGTCTCTATACTCAAGGTTCTTAATGCCCGGGATTAGTCTTGTCAGTCTCCTCTGGATTCTCTCCAAGGATTCTATATCCATTCTGTAATACGGTGACCAGAACTGCAATGCGTAATCCAGGTGAGGTCTCACAAGCGCAAGATATAATCTTAAGATGTCCTCGCTAATCTTGTAACTGACACTCCTTTGTATGAACCCAAGTACTTTATTAGCCTTGTTACGTGCAAGAACACATTGTTTACTTGGCTTAAGATTCCTACTTATCATTACTCCTAAATCTCTCTCGCAGTCGGATTTCTCGATAGCATCGTTGTTCATCGGGTAACTGGTTTCCCTGTTTACGTCTCCTAAATTGAGTACTTTACATTTGTTCACATTGAATTTCATCTCCCATTTTTCAGAGCATTCAAAAATTTTTTTTAGATCTTCCTGTAATTTGTGGAGTCCCTGTCAGCAAATTTACTTATGTTGCTGTCTATGCCGATATCTATGTCGTTTATGTATATAATAAATAATAATGGTCCAAGTACTGAGCCTTGGGGAACTCCACTAGTGACGTTGCTCCAATGGGATTTAGTGCCGTTAATGCTCACTCGCTGTTTCCCGTCCTGTAACCACGCCCTAATCCATTTTAGAATATTACCTCTAATGCCATGTGCTTCTACCTTTCTTATTAGTCTTCGTGGGGGACTCTGTCGAAGGCTTTGCTAAAGTCGAGATATACCACATCATAATTGTGCCCCTCGTCCACCGATTCGAAAACTGGTGAAAAGAATGTTTATAGAATAGTTAGACATGAACGCCCGCTTATGAAGCCATGCTGAGAATCATTGATCAATTTGTGCTTCTCCAGGTAGTTTCGAATAGAGTTTGAAATGATTGCTTCCAGTAATTTGCCTACAATTGATGTTAGACTGATTGGACGGTAGTTAGGGGATAGTGATCTATCCCCCTTCTTGAAAATCGGTTTTACATTTGCTATACTCCAGGATTCTGGTACTACACCTGTTTTTAAGGACATGTTAAACAAATTTGCTAAGGGCATACTAAGCTCTTCCTTACATTCTTTTAATACTCTGGCAAATATCTCATCGGGACCAGGTGACTTATTAGGCTTTAGTTTGTCTATTTGCTTACTAACATCGTTACTAGTCACTACTATCTCGCTTAGTTTGTTTTCTTCACTATCTTTGAATAGAGTCGGTGCCTCGGGTATCATGTTTAAATTTTCAGTGGTGAAAACTGTTGAAAAATATTTATTCAGATTATTGCTCATTTCTCCGTCGTTATCAGTTAGTTCGCCGGTATCTGACTGTATTGGCCCAATCTTTTCTCGTGTTTTAGTTTGATACATTTGATAGAATCCCTTGAGGTTTGTCTTCGCCTCCTTTGCTATCCTCAGCTCATTATTCCTCTTTGCTTTCCTTATCTCGGTCTTAACCCTACCGGCCAAAACCTTTTAATAATTCCGGAGGTAAATTTCGCAACGATTTATCCTCCTACCTATGGCTTTCCTTTGACCAATAATGTTTTTTAAATAATTATTTGTCCATTTAGGGTCATTATTGTTTGATCTAAGTTTTTTGTATGGTATGTTCTGCCTTTGTGCATTAAGTAACTCATTATTTAAATTGTCGTGAAACTCGGCAACCTCAGATCTCGTTATCAGGTCGGTTTCAATCGTCAGGTCCAAGTGGTTCACCCCCAAGGGTGATACCCCTTTTCTCAACTGCCTCTTCAAACTATCAAAGTTTGCCCTTCTGAAATCTGGGACTTTTGTGGAATTTTCCTTACGTCTGCCCTGAAAATCTAACTGGAATCTAATTTCTTTGTGATCGCTGTTTCCAAGTTTGTTCCCTACTTCGACATGACTAATGAGGTTTTCTCTGTTCGACAGAACTAAATCGAGTATATTATTACCCCAGGTGGGTTCGGTTATATGTTGACTTGGGAAACAGTCCTGGATTGTTTCAAGAAAATCCTCTGATTCTGAGTTACCCGTAAGGTCAAACCAATCTATCTGGCCAAAGTTAAAGTCACCTACTATACAGACTTTGTTGTGTATGGAAACCCTGCGCATTTCATCCCACATATGTCGCTCATTAACTCTATCAAGATTGGGAGGTCTATATATTACTACTGTGATTAATTTTTCCCTACCGTCGATTAATTCTATCCAAATTGTCTCTGTATTCCGCTCAGTTTTATATCCTTATTTATTTCACTTCAGATTATCCCTGACATAGATTGCTACTCCGCCTCCTTTCCTAATCTGCCTATCCGTATGGATTAATTTGTAACCTGCAATTTGGTATTCGACAGGTAACTCACGTGAGTCTAGGTTGATCCATGTTTCAGTGAATGCTATTATATCGATTTTTTCGGTACATACCAAGGCCCTAATATCATCCATTTTGTTCCTCATACTTCTACTGTTCGCGTAGTAGACATTTAAGTTAGTCGTGTTCTGAGTCCTCCCTTTGCCGCGTTTAGGTTTTAACTCGCTGTCTAAATTAGTTTTGTCTTCATTCCTAACACTATTTCCCTGTAACCTTTCACTATGTTTACCCACTCCCACTGCAGTCTCCTCCACCTTCGTGCTCACATGTTCCCCTAGCAGTTTAAAGACTTCGACATCTTTTGGACTGCCCTTTCGAGAGTCCCAGCCAGGATAGCCACTCCATCCCTAGACAGATGCACCCCATCCCTAGCATAAAGGTCCCTTCTGCCGTAGAAAATGTCCCAGTTGTCAATGAATAGGACTGATATTGACTTGCAATATCTGTCAAGACGGCCGTTGACACCAACTGCCCTTGACAACCATTCATTGCCAACTCTCCTTCTAGGGTGGACACCACATATGATCGGGATCCCTCCCCTAGACCTAACACGTTCTCTAGCTGTCTTGAACTTATCAAAAAGCTCCTCACTCCTACACCGGCCAATATCATTGCCTTCTGCACTGAGGCAGATAATGGGTTTGTTCCCATTACCAGAGAAGATATTGTCCATCCTGTCAACTATATCTCCCACCCCAGCTCCTGGCAAACACACCCTCATTCTATTTTTATCTTTACCGCAAAAAGCTCTGTCCATGTACCGTACCTGCGAGTCGCCAATAATCAAGATTTTCTTACCGCTCTTGTCAGCCTTGTCCCTGACTATACTAACGTCCAATTCGTCTATCAAATGACTGAAAGAGTTGGTACACTTAGCTGTTGTTGTCGTTTCCTTGGTGTCTTTTCTCACCACCAGTTTGGTCGTCCCTCTCCTTACAACCTTCCATTAGCTTGAGTTTTCGTCATTCACCTGCTTCCCTTGTCTCGTTTCTTCCTTCATCCTCGCTGTCTCTTCTTTTAATTTCAGGATATCTTCCCTGGCCCTCTCTAACTCAGCCCTCAGAGGGGCACAGCCCTGTTCACAAGTCGCACTAGCAGGAGGGTACAGCAGTAGGAGGGTACAACAGCAGCAGCAGCAGGAGGGTACAGCCATTGCAGCAGGAGGGTACAGCAGCAGCAGGAAGGTATATAATTAGCAGGAGGGTACAGCAGCAGAAGGGTAAATCAATACCAGGAGGGTACATCAGTAAAAGGAGAGTACAGCAGTAGCAGGAGGGTACAGCAGCAGCAGGAGGGTACATCAGCAGAAGGGTACAGCAGCAGGAGGGTACATAAGTAGCTGGAGGGCACAGCAGCAGCAGGATGATACAGCAGCAGCAGGAAGATACAGCAGCAGAAGGGTACAGCAACAGCAGCAGAAGGGCACAGCAACAGCAGCAGGAGGGTACAGAAGCTGGAGGGTACAGCAACAGCAGCATAAGGGTACAGCAGCAGAAGGAGGGTACATCGGTAGCAAGAGGGTACAGCAGCATGAGGATACACCAACAGAAGGGTACAGCAGCAGCAGGAGGGTACAGCAGAAGCACGGGGGTACAGCAGCACGAGGGTACAGCAGCAGAAGGAGGGTACATGAACAGCAGGAGGCTACAACAGCAGCAGGAGGGTACAGGAGTAGCAGGAGGGTACAGCATCAGCAGGAGGGTACAGCAGCAGCAGGAGGGTACAGCAGCAGTAGGAGAGTATAGCAGCAGCAGGGAGGTACAGCAGCAGAAGGATACAGCAGCAGGGGTACAGCAACAATGAGTATAGCAGCAGCAGGGTACAGCAGCAGCAGAAGGAGGGTGCAGAGCAGGAGGGTGCTGGCAGCAGAAGGAGGGTACAAATGTGGCAGGGAGGGTGCAGCAGGGAGGGTACGGCAACTGGGGCTCAACAGCCGCAGGAGGGTACAGCAGCAGCAGCAGGAGGGTACAGCAGCAGTAGGGGACAGCAGCAGCAGGAGGGTACAGCAGTAGCAGGAGGGTACAGCAGCAGCAGGAGGGTATAGCAGCAGCAGGAGGGTACAGCAGCAGAAGGAGGGTACATCGGTAGCAAGAGGGTACAGCAGCATGATGTCATGAGACAAATCTCACAAGAAGAGAGATTACATATAGGTAGAATATTGATAGTATAAGAGTATAAAGAGAGGAAGATTTTGGTAGCGTGGTCGTGATAGTTATTTACACTTATCGTATCTTATACGTCAATACACATCTATTACGTCTTAAGGGCGACTTCTCAAACACTGCTTCGTTACAACTCTTTATTAATTACGAACATGACATGGACACATTAATAACACCTTCTATTGAAGTTACTAGGACATTTTGTTTACGTTACTAGGACATCATATTACGTTACTAGACACTCTGATTCTCGGACACGAACATGAAATGAATACACTTCCCACGTAAGTAACTCATCCCATGGGAAGCTCTGACAAACACTCACGTGACCTAGGGGAGGCCTAGCAGGTAGTCCTGGGTTGTCTCTATGGGAGACTGCTTAGCTGGGCGCCGGAGGGAAGTCTCGGTCCTGACCGGAGGCGACTGGAGGCGACCGGAGGCGGCATTCCTCCGGCCCCTGACTTCTCTCGAGCAGGACTCGTGACGTGGTAGCTGGCCCTTCCTGGTCACAAGACACACTCTCTCTCTGTCTCTGCCTGTGTGCCCGAGGGAGGACTGGCACGTCCTATATATTGGGAGGCGAGCCCTCAGGTTGAGCTGATGGGGCGGTGAAGGGTCTCCTTACATTTGCCCTGGCTGATGTAGGGTCAGGTCTGGACTTTTTCAGAGACTATAAGATGTATCTTCTGGAAAAGTCATCAGATGGGGCCTTGTGACATGAGAGGCCCTGGTTGATTTATAACCCTTGGTCAGCCGTGAGAGTTACCCTACACTTGACCTCCCTAATGTCGGGTCAAGCCTAGACTTCTTCAGCGATGTAGGTTATTGTATATTGGGAGAGTCGGCTGGTGCCTTCTTACATGTTTGTTGTGGTGCCGTGTCACATGGGAGGGGAGCCTGGCTGATTTATAACCCTGGGTCAACCGTGAGAGTTACCCTACACTTGACCCCCCTAATGTCGGGTCAAGACTGGCCTGTCTCTGAGATGCAAGCTGCGGTCTGACAACCCATCACTACAATGAGGATACACCAACAGAAGGGTACAGCAGCAGCAGGAGGGTACAGCAGAAGCACGGGGGTACAGCAGCACGAGGGTACAGCAGCAGAAGGAGGGTACATGAACAGCAGGAGGCTACAACAGCAGCAGGAGGGTACAGGAGTAGCAGGAGGGTACAGCATCAGCAGGAGGGTACAGCAGCAGCAGGAGGGTACAGCAGCAGTAGGAGAGTATAGCAGCAGCAGGGAGGTACAGCAGCAGAAGGAGGGTACAGAAGCAGCAGGAGGGTACAGCAGCAGAAGGAGGGTACAGCAGCAGGAGGGAACAACAGCCGCAGGAGGGTACAGCAGCAGCAGCAGGAGGGTACAGCAGCAGTAGGGGACAGCAGCAGCAGGAGGGTACAGCAGTAGCAGGAGGGTACAGCAGCAGCAGGAGGGTATAGCAGCAGCAGGAGGGTACAGCAGCAGAAGGAGGGTACATCGGTAGCAAGAGGGTACGCTGAGGACAGAGGAGCACAGCAGTAGCAGGAGGGTACAGCAGAAGCACGAGGGTACAACAACACGAGGGTACAGCAGCAGCAGGAGCACAAGAGCAACACGAGGCTACAGCAGCAGCAGGGTACAGCAAGAGGACGAGGGGTACAACAGCAGCAGGAGGGTACAGTAGGGAATACAGCAGCAGCAGGAGGTGCAGCAGCAGCAGGAGGGTACAGCAGCAGGAGGGTACAGCAGGAGGAGGGTTACAGCAGGAGGGTACAGCAGCAGGAGGGTACAGCAGCAGGAGGGAACAACAGCCGCAGGAGAGTACAGTGGATCAGCAGAAGGGTACAGCAGCAGGAGGGGCACAGCAGCAGGAGGGTACAGCAACCGGGAGGGACAGCAGCAGCAGGAGGGTACAGCAGCAGCAGGAGGGTACAGCAGCAGCAGGAGGGTATAGCAGCAGTAGGAGTACAGCAGCAGAAGGAGGGTATAGAAGCAGGGAGAGAACAACAGCTGCAGGAGTTACAGCAGGGAGGGTGCAGCAGCAGGAGGGTAAAGTAGCAGGAGGGTACAGCAGCAGGGGTTCGGCAGGAGGTGCAGGGAGGTGCAGGGGTACAGCAGCAGGAGGGAACAACAGCAGCAGAAGGATACAGCTGCAAGTGTCTCAACATATTTTATCAATGTGCTGGATGAAAGCCATGCTGGGAACTGAGGTATATGGCGGCTCTTCATCCCAGCTCCTATCTCCTTTGCTCCCCTACCTCAAACCCACCCCACCCTCAACAGAGTCTTATCTATCATCGAGGTGTCTCTAGTTGCACATCCTCCATTCTATAGTTTAGAAGCTTCAGGAACCTTCAAAGAGAAACACTCTATCGAAAAACTCCTTTGTGCAAGTTAGGTTTATTTTCATTTTTGACTTCAACTTTTCCATTCAGTATGATTTAAGGCTTAACAGTGTTGGGTTTATATCTTGTTCGTTGTTTATTGTGTTATATGATTCTTTATTTACTGTCTTTGAGGTACTAAGGTGTTGGTTGTGTATTGGGAAACTTTAAGAAGGGGGGTGGTGGGGCTAGAAGAATGTTGCAGGGAATTACAGTAACCAGCAAGCAGGAACCCACACACACACACACACACACACACACACACACACTATGCCGCACTCGGATCGAGTACGACGATCATCCAGCTATGAGACAATGATCAGTTATTGAGGATGTCACCTTCGTTGGTGAGCTTTAAGGTGACTCGAGAGGCCGATACGGAACCGGCTGGGTCGTCCACAGATGCTGAACGTGTGAAGGGTTACATCTAGTGTGGGAGGGGAGCAGCGTCGTTCCGGCGTTGACGCTTGTCTGCCTTTGCATACAGTCGGGCGAACTCGAAACTATTGACGCCTTCTTGTGTGGTGATCCTCCAAGCGTTACGGTGTGGAGTAATCGTCTCCCAGTTGGCGGTCGATTTATCATTTTTTCGGGTTTGTCTTCAGATTATCCTTATACCTTTTCAGTTACCCGCAAGCAGTACGTTTACTATTCGTTAGGTGACTGTAAAGTATCTGCTTTGGCAGTCTACTGTCGTCCATGCAGATAACACGGCCAGTCCAACGTAGTTGTTTGTGGATAATGGTTGCCTCGACACTCCTACAGTTGGTGTCAGCGTACTGGCATTTGTTCTCTTCTCTTCCCAACGAACTCGGAGGATGGTGCGTAGACTACGTTGGTGAAAGTTTTCAAGTGTCTTGAGGTGTCTCTATAGTGCCCATGTCTCGCTGCCATATCGCAGGGTAGGAGGACCATTGTTCGATATACGTGCAACTTTGTAGATAATTTCAGCCACGCTGACACAGGTACACGGAGTCTGCCAATGGCTTGAGATAAACATCTGATCCGATGTTGAATCTCTTCATCGATGTCTGCAGTGGTGGACAGGTGGGACGAGATACGAGCCGGACGAAACGTGAAGTTCGTGAGCTGGATGGATGGTGGAGGTATGGCTGAACCAAGGGCAGGCTGAAAAGAGTATCTGAGTCACGCTACGTGCATTCACCTCAAGACAAAGTATGCAAACGCATCTGCGAGGTGTTCAGGATCTGGCGGCAAC
>NW_024712913.1:4651087-4693115 GCF_018991925.1 Homarus americanus
AGGCTGGAAGTGCTATTGTTGTGACTCAACCTGACGGTAATATAATTGAGAAAAGGAGTTAGAATTAACAACTGGGCATCCACCTACAAACTGATTAGTTGCCATATCCAGCTATTAAATTCAATTGAAACCACTATTGCGACAGTCTCATCATCACTGTCTCTATCCTACTACTTGCCCTTGGTACCCCTCGACTCAGGTTGTCACGCTCTTGTCTCTGAAGCCAGACACAAATATGCGTGCCTTGTTGACCAGGGTGTCAGGGTCAAACTGTTAGTGGATCCCCTCTCACATAGGCCTCATAAAACCTGACAGAGTTGATGCCCTCCCAAACTCGCGTCTAACAAAAGACACCGTTGAATACAATTTGGGTCTGTCAAAAGAACCCTTAAAACTGTAATTAGGAAAGAACTTATTGATGAGTTTGACGCAAGTAGACAAGTGCAAACAGGCACTAGTCGATCCATAGGTTACCATGATGAGATGTATCAAGTGAAACATGTATATGGAGCAAGTAACAAGATCACTCGATTACAAGATGTTGTAACCGCTAGATTAAGGTTAGGATATAAGTACCTTTGGCAGTATGTTCTCAAGCAGATGTAAACAAAAGTAAATGTAAAAGTGTTGGCGCCATACATAGCCCACATATATTCTAAATCCTCGACTGTGTGAAGAAGAACAACTTTAGGGACAGGTCCAAGCACACTGTGTGTAGAAATGGCACAACACTTCATCTCTATGGCAAGATAGCCGACATATTAAGATTGTATCCACTTTTTTACTTAGTAACTATATCAATTCTCATGTACAGAACCAAAAAGCAATGTGAATACCTCCCGTAAATGTGAATAACAAAGTGTGAGGCCAGACATACTGCCTCACCGCCTGTTCTCACCATTGTGAATAAGTTACCTTATGTTTAGAACTAAACAAATAATGTAAATGAAATACTGTGTAACTTTCCAGTGCCATAATATCCTGACAACGGGGTTAATTGTTATGACCCTTGTAAACCCTACTGTGTAATCCTTTGCGCTACCGCTCACAGGATAGTGTAGGTGCACAATAAAATATAAGCTGCAAACAACAAAATAAAAATCAAAACCATCAATTGTCCCAGCGGTGAGATACGGATCTTGAATCCTGATCTGCTGGCCGATACTCAACCTGGGAAGGGCGGGCATGACAATCGTACCGAGCAGCGACATCTGCGGCTCGTTCTGCTGCACGGCGGTCACATTCTTCAGTCTCTGGCCTGCCATTCTTGAGAAAAGACTTTGGGTGGGTGGAACCAAGACCTGAGATGATGTCCGTATAGAACCTGGGCTGGGGAGCGTCGGTGAAGTTCGGGTGTTGCGTAACTCAACAAACCTCGATCAGTCCTCATAATCGATATTTCTGGGGTGACACCTTAAGGATCAGGTGTTTCACATCAATCCGGGCTGAGCAGGGCAGCAAAAAAATCAATCTCTGTATATATACACCTTGATTTTTATTACTCTCTCTAGTCTGTACTCACCCCTGAAGATGTGAATTACACGAAAGCGCTTGGGAACTTCGTGTTTTCTTCTTTCCTTGTGGTTATCAGCATATATATATGTGTGTGTGTGTATATTGATAAAATCACACAGGGAAAAGGGAAACAATGGAGCACCATAGCTTTAGTCTTTATTCAAAACATCTTCAGAGGCAACTGAATTACATGGACAGAGCGAGGCTTAAGTGCACAGGGTTGACCTTACTAAATATGAGGTCAGGTCATAAACATGACATCCACTAATCCGCACACCAACACCACCACACACGCAAAGGAGCTTAAGAGAAAGGGCGACTTGACTAGTCAAGTCAGGTCAAAATTATGGGATCCACTAATCATCTATCCTACATCTAACTCCAATGCTTTAAAAGCATTTTTAACCTTGGGCCACTGACAAATAAATTTGTGTAACATATTATCAGATTTGTACTGACCATCACTAAGGTTTTGTGAATTCAATTCCCTAATCAATCTAGCTTCAACCAGAAGTCTTTCTGTGACACATGATGATTTGCACACTTCTAAGATGTTTTCCCAATTCATGGGCTGATTATTGTTCCTAACATGAACGAACAGCGCACTGCTTTCAGATGCTTTTCTGATATTGTACTTTTGCTGTTTAATTCGGAGTTGTAATGCTTTCCCAGTCTGTCCTACTTTTACTGTACTTTTATCCTCTTCACCACTGATCGGCTCGTTAGCCGCTTGGGCGATCGGTCACGTCTGTAAGGGCTTGGGGCTTTGGAATAGAAATCCCTTGCCAGCCTAATCAGGATCTTATAAGAGGAAAGTCAAGTACCATGGTTTTCCGAGGAATAACAAACAAAAATAAACACAAATTGACACCACTCCCACAAATATCAAATAAACAATTACGGGAGTCAAACAATTAAGAGAATCAAATAATTAAAGGAGTCAAACAATCACGGGAGTCAAACAAATACGGAAGTCAAACAGCAAAGTGCATTAGTTGCTTACAAAATGAATAAATGATTTTCGCAGCATCGCTATTATCAAGTATAATTATTTATGAAATAATTTGTTCTGATTGTCGTGAAAAACATTTAATAAATTTTTAAGAAATTTAGACAGTAACGAAAGCAGAAAAAGGAACACACTTCACTGGTGGTGTGTTGAAAGATATTAAGCATCAGAGTAGAAGGTAGAACAGGAGTGTAAGACTTAAGCGGTGGACTGGTTATGGTGGAGACAAAATCACATACAGTACATTACATTCCACAAGGACTATTACACTCCTGGGTCGGGATAAGGGCAGTCCTCCCTCTTCACACACTGACTGTTGTCTGGATGGTAGTAGAGTGCGCTGTCCAGACATTTTGTTTCTTGGATGATGTGACCTAAGTCACTAGAGTGACATTGGTAAAAGTGGTGGTCACATCTCTGGACGCACTTGGGATGGTTGCCAGTAGACAAACATGTATATCTATCAATGCATCCGTTAGGCTGCACGGCGTTGATACAGAGCTTGAAGCAGGGAGCTGTGGCCAGGCACTCGCCACTCATAATGTCAAAATTAGTGCCATCTGCACACGTGAATCGACTATCTGGGGTGCCTTCTTGCACGCAGAAATAATAATTCGTGCAATCTGTTGGGTCTATAACAAACTTACCCACATCATCCACCGAACAGAATGGTTTACAGGCACAACCCTTAGCTTCGTCTTTTTGACATTTTAATCCATCAAAGAATTGTTTGGTGGGACAATGTTGTGGGTGACGTTTTCTATTATCGTCACATGTATAGAAAACTGAAGAGTCGTAGCGGTCACCCATTTCGTCAGGTCCATCAGGGTCACCACAGGTGTATCTACATTGTCCAGAGCAAAGGTTGTCGCATCTACTACCAGGAATACATTTATTGTCAATATTACTAAAAATCTCACCCTCGGAGCAATTGAGAGGGCCCAAAGGTGTTTGATCAGGACCACATAAATAGTACTGGTGACAGTTGTAAGGGTTCACCACTTGTAAACTTGGGGGTGGTTGAGTGCAGTCGGGTTTACAATACCCTTGTGGTTCTGCACACACAAATGGAACCTGTGAAGAGGAAAAGAGAAAAACTTGAAATTTGAATTTCTCTAACATATAGAAAAAACATTTATCATAGAAATTGATTGGCAACAAAATATTATAAATCAAACCAAAACACACACACACACACACACTACCGTACTACTATTACATTGCTGGCACTCGGAATCGAGTATGACGATCATCCAGCTAAGAGTTGGATGATGGTTGTGCGTGAGTTGATTTATGTGGTGAGGCAGGAGCGCAGGCTGCAACCAAATATCTTGGCTCTCCCTCTTCCTGATCCAGTGGTGCAACGACTGGGGACAGAGAAAGTTTCAGTGGACTGCCGATAGCCGAGTTTGTTGGGTTTCTCCTTAGTAGCCTGTCCATCTTGCATTGCTTTCATCCGCCGGTGTTGTCGTTGGGTTCCCGTGTTGGTCGCCTCTTCTGCCTATTCCGTCGTTGGGATCTTACTGGAGCTCTGTAAGCATGTCTGTCTGACGAAGGGCTTCACCCCAAATTTTTTGCCTTATACCTGCCAAGATTAATCTGCAAGGCAGCGGGGCAGTGGTTGGTAGGCGCCAGGGCGTGTCCACAAGCCGGTGGGCCCATGCGCCGTACCTCTGGGGCCCACTGGTGCTCCTAGATCCCTTGGTGGTCTAGGCTGGGGCCAAGAGGTACCCAGTTACCGTGTGTTGCCACGAGGAGGCACAGCAGGATTCTTGATGGTGAAGAGACTGTGTACTGGCAGGGGAAGACTTACACAAAGTTTCTTCCCCGTCCACCCTAATGGCTAGCCAGTGGCGGTAGCTGAAAGTGAAAGGAAGCAAGTAGTGCTGCTTGCCACGCTAGACACATTACACCACCTTGTGCACACACACACACACACACACATACATATTATTATTATTATATTCATTTATTGTTTATGTACAAATGTGTGTATGTGTTAAATTGTGGTGTCACTGATTACATTCTGCTACTGGCTGCCCTCTCCAAGGTGAGAGGAATAAGTCCATGATTTTTGGCCACCTAGACTTACCAGCGCTAGGGCCATGGACATAGGTGTGGCTTCTTGGCCATATACAGTACATACCACCACCTGGGCCATGACTAAGGGTGTGGCCATCTGGCTACACCAGCACTAGGTCCATGGCCATGGAGCTGTATCAACTACCCGTCCTTACCATCATGAGAGCCAAAATCCAACACAGGATCATCTTGTTGATGTTGATGAGTGAAGTAAAAAGCTATTCCCTCGTCGGGAACTAGTGACGGTATGAGTGTGTGATGGTGCGGGCAGTTACATCGCTCATTTAAATATACACCCGCACGTACGCTATCTATCTTATCCTTGACGTAAGAGTACGTACTCACGCACTAGCACTACTGACGGCTGTTTCCCAGAACCTTGTACCTTATAATACGCGATAAAGAAAACACGTTGACGATCATCTTCCCCGAATGTTCCCAATGATATCACGGTCATTCTTGTTGGAAATTAATCTCGTTTGTTGTGATACAGAAATACCTGTATCTTTGAGAACCCTCGACCTAAGTTACTCCCTGTACCGGGAACTTGCGTCATAATAGTACAAAAGTGCGTGCTTGTAACCCAAGACATCATGGTCTTATACGTAAAGTGTACCAAGAAATGAAAAAAATGAGTGACATGAGAATAATAACAGCATGAATGGTGTATAGTACACAGGGAGAGAGTTAGAGAGAGAGAGAGAGATTACTCATATCAAGTTATAAACAAAGTATAAGCTGCCACACAAGACGCAAGAGAAACTCAAACCCATTCATTTTCCCCTAACATATATGTGAAGTTGTTTACATGTACTCTGTGTATATGTGTTTTTGTTTATATGTATTCTGTGTATAATGTTTTTGCTCACATGTACTCTGTGTGCATATGTTTTTGTTCACATGTACTTTGTATACCTGTATACGTTTTTGTTTATATGTGCTGAGTATATACATTTTTTTTACATGTACTCTGTGTATATAATTTTTTGTTTACATGTACTCTGTGTATATACTCGTATGTTTAGATGAGAAGGATTCTATCGAGACATTTCACCTCCTTACCTGGAGTAAAATCTTACTGGTATCCTGCCTCGTGTGGTGAGTGTATTGGACCATTATTTTGCATATTGTGATATATTCTTCCAACTGGAGATGCAGCCATTATAAGTATTTTTTTATTGGGTGTAAATGTAAATGTTATAACTTAGGGAAGCACACGCCATCTGACACACACACACACATATATATAATATATATATATATATATATATATATATATATATATATATATATATATATATATATATATATATATATATATATATATATATATATATATATATATATATATATATACACACACACATGCAAACACACACACACACATTTATCATCAGCTGTTAAAGTTCACATACCTACACAGTTATCATGTAATATGACTTAGGGTGTTGCCACAGCCTTAGTGGAAATTCCGCAGCAACTTCGTCTCAAAAAAAAAAGTAATTGAAAAGATCGCCAATTCTCTTCTTTTCTTTTTAGGTACTGCTATAATTTTTATATATAATGTAGAGTGTGTTACAATAATCGGCCAACCCTGTGTATGTCTGTATGTAGTAGGTAGTAGGCAGCTACCAAACAAGGAGGTACTACCGCCTGGGAAGATATTGGAAGCATAATGTGTTGTCTAATGGTAGACCCTGCTGCCATATGGCATCACGAAAATTGTGACGAAGTCCCAGACTGCTGATCTGACTTTCTGCCTCATTTACACACAATTGCAGGGTCTCAATTGTTTCTCTTACTTTTACAACACAACATGTATATATATCGTTTCTCACTATTGATTTTTCATTTTCGTATTTCTTTATGGTTCGTTATTATTATTATTATTATTATTATTATTATTATTATTATTATTATTATTATTATTATTATTATTATTATTATATTATTATTATTATTAGTAGTAGTAGTAATAGTTTTGTTGTTATTATTGTTATTTAATTTTTATTTTTTATTTATTATTATAAATTTTATTTACTATGAACTAATTATTATTTTTACTGTTATTATTATTACATTTTCGCCCCAAGGCCCCGATGTGGGCCAGTGACCTGTTCCCGGGTGGGCTAATCCTGTAAAAAAAAAAAGTATGTATGTACGTAGGTAGTTTTTTAAGCACTTAAATTGAGATATTGAATTAAAACCCTGAGTTACTATATTAAAGGAACGTATCTAACCGGTAAGGAACGACAGGCTTGGTGTTGTCCAGGGTTATAGGCCCTATACAGACAGTCGTTGATGAACCTCGCAAGGCTTGCCAGAAGCCTTCCCTCGACACAAACAAGGGCTGGGGTTTGGTGGGTTCCGAGTTCTGGGAAACCTTGGTGGAGTGATCAGCTGTCGACGCTTGTGACTTGCCTCCCCTCGCTAGCTTGGCCAGACAGACGTTGCATCATACCGTCAACACTTGTCGAGTCTTCGTTAACTTTTTAAAGTGGTCAGTAAATCAACCTGCTGCAGGGGGCGAAGTGCTTCTGTGGTGTGTGTGTGTGTGTGTGTACACAAATGGTAGAGCGGCCAAGTGGATACAACAGTCGCCTCCAGTTCTAAGGGTCGCTGGTTTGATCCTGGAGAATTTCCAGTCCACGGAGCCCCAGTGAGGAGAGTGAAGACAGTCCACGGAGCCCCAGTGAGGAGAGTGAAGACAGTCCACGGAGCCCCAGTGAGGAGAGTGAAGACAGTCCACGGAGCCCCAGTGAGGAGAGTGAAGACAGTCCACGGAGCCCCAGTGAGGAGAGTGAAGACAGTCCACGGAGCCCCAGTGAGGAGAGTGAAGACAGTCCACGGAGCCCCAGTGAGGAGGTGAAGACAGTCCACGGAGCCCCAGTGAGGAGAGTGAAGACAGTCCACGGAGCCCCAGTGAGGAGAGTGAAGACAGTCCACGGAGCCCCAGTGAGGAGAGTGAAGACAGTCCACGGAGCCCCAGTGAGGAGAGTGAAGACAGTCCACGGAGCCCCAGTGAGGAGAGTGAAGACAGTCCACGGAGCTCCAGTGAGGAGAGTGAAAACAGTCAAGTATCGTGTCATCCACTGTCGAGCTTAACGTCTTACATAACCTCTCAACTGATGTATGTACTGTACTGTACTGTACTGAACTGTACTGTACTGTACTGTACATTGTCTCAAGAAAACTTTATCACTTCACCATAAAATTGTATTGCATCACTGTTTGTGGGGTTTGTTATAAGTCTCATCTTCCTGAGAAGCAGAAGTAATGGTCTAGTTACAAGGAGAAGTTTCCAGAAAGTCTACCAATCATAATTACGCCCCGACTCACGTGGACACTTATCGCCAACCTCCTCACTGACCAATAAGCTTCAGGTACTCACAAGGTCAGCTGTATCAGTGAAGTCCCTTGGAAATAGTGACCAACATGGTAGCTCTCACGTACTAGAGGACCACTTCATTTAACGTCTAATAAGATGTATGCCTTTTAGCTGTATATACAGAATATTACAGTATACATGTTACAGTCAATGTGTCAAATCTGGAACTCTGTAACATACCCGTGAAAATCTTGTTTCGTCTTGCTCATGTTGTGGTTAGGATAGTTTAGATCAGCTTCGGTTTAATGTGAAGTTTAATTATTATTTTTTTGCAGTTCACAGCTGAATAACTTAACCTAACCGAAACACAACACAAACAACTCGAAACGGAATATTATAAAGCGTATGTTACAGAGTTTCAGATTTGACACATTGACTGTAGTAATCATGACAGCAGCCACGCCCTCGCAGGAGGAAGAAGATCCAGGTGTTAGCACACAAGGCACAACAAATGGCGTCGTCAGGAGGAATCCGACAACTAACACACAGTGGACCGCAGGTCAGGGCCGGATTCAGGACTGAGCAAAGTGGGCAGTTGCCCAGGGGCTTCCACAATCTGGGGGCCTCCACATAAGAACATAAGAACATAAGAATGGAGGAAACTGCAGCGGGCCTATTGGCCCATACTGGGCAGTCCCGTTTACACCCAACCCCTATTGCTCATATGAGCATCCAACCTATGTTTGAAGCAATTCAGCGTATTCGAGTTAATGATGATATTTGGTAACTTGTTCCATTCATCCACTACTCTGTTTCCAAACCAGTGTTTACCTATTTCACGCCTAAATCTAAATTTGTCTAATTTAAAACCATTGTTGTGAGTTCGCTCCTGGTTGGATAATTTGAGTACCTTTGTAATGTCCCTTTGTTTAGCCCTGCCTTCCACTTATACACACCTCTATCAGGTCGCCCTCGCTCTACGTCTCTCAAGGGAGTGCAAATTAAGATGCTAACCTGTCTCTATACTCAAGGTTCCAAATGCCCGGGATTAGTCTTGTCATTCTCCTCTGAATTCTTTCCAAGGATTCTATATCCATTCTGTAATACGGTGACCAGAACTGAACTGCGTAATCCAGGTGTGGTCTCACAAGAGCAAGATACAGTTTTAGGATGACCTCGCTAGTCTTGTAACTAACACTCCTTTGTATGAACCCAAGTACTTTATTAGCCTTGTTATGAGCAAAAACACACTGTTTACTTGGCTTAAGGTTCCTACTTATCATCACTCCTAAATCTCTCTCGCAGTCGGATTTCTCTATGGCATCGTTGATCATCTGGTATCTGGTTTCCCTGTTTACATCTCCTATACTGAGTACTTTACATTTGCCGACGTTGAATTTCATCTGCCATTTTTCAGACCACTCGAAAAATTTGTTTAGATCTTCCTGTAGTTTTGCCGAGTCCTCGTCAGATTTGATAACACGTCCTATTTTAGTGTCATCAGCAAATTTACGTATGTTGCTGTCTATGCCTATATCTATGTCGTTTATGTATATAATAAACAATAATGGTCCAAGTACTGAGCCTTGGGGAACTCCACTTGTGACGTTGCTCCAATGGGACTTAGTGCCGTTAATGCTCACTCGCTGTTTCCTGTCCTGTAACCACGCCCTAATCCATTTAAGGATGTCACCTTTGATGCCATGAGCTTCTACATATTACAATATTTTATTTATTTGTTTATTCATTTGGATTATTTTTATTTTCATTCTTTAAAATTCATGTTTATCTATTCCATTACGTAAAACTATGTTCAGCAAGAAGCGTGATAGAAATTAGGCTAGCTACTCCTTGAAATTCATGAATTCATGGTTTTCCTATGAACTGTATATTTTTAATGAATGCTATTGTTTGTGTTGCTAATAATATATTTAGAATTCCACAAACACATATTGATTAAAAATGAACTACATGGAATAACGAAATTGAGATTAAAAAAACAAATAAAATATTTTTTTCATTATCACTTCCATTACGAATGCCATCAGGGCGCTGTGTTTGTTGAGTCTGTCGGAGGAGGTTGGGTCGTGTGGTATCTGCACATCAGTTGTCATGTGTCTGTCGTTTAAAGAGACTTGCATCGCCCATGATTCGTGAACTTCCCACGAGTAGACATAAACATGTCTTGCAGATGTAAAATGAGAGAGAGAATTATCATGTGTGCTTGTTGAAAATTTTCCCGGGGGGGCTTACAGCGCCCCCCGGAACTCCCAGATGTTTAGGCTCGCTTCACTCGCCACCCCACCCTCTTGGGTAGTAATAATGAGGGGGGCCTCCACAAAGAGGCTGCCCATGGGCCTCCACAGGTCTAAATCCGGCACTTCCGCAGGTATATAGAGTACGTCCAATAACAAACTTTGGCGGCCACCTGGAAGAATGGTAAACAACTGCTTCACCTTGGCAACCACTTATCTTTACCTCAATGCAACAGGAACGGGAAGAGCAGCCCAACCTAACCTAATCTATCCTTTCATAAAAATTAAGTTATTCTTGAGACTGAAAAAGAAGAGCAGAAGAATAATGGAGAGGTATGGAGAAAAGAGCGTCTTGCTGAGTAATAAATTTATAGTGGTCCCCAATAAGAGACATTGTATGATAATGATGATAAATAATGAATGATAATTATGTTAATGATAATAGTTTGTCAAACCATGTGACAAGTGACTCGAGGTTCTCGTCGTGGGTTGATGCGTAATAAATGTACTTTGTGGAGGACGATATTCAGGGTAGGAGGTCATCCACCCACCTTGAGCCTTACAACAGAGGGTTAAATATGATACTAGGTAGACATATAAGAAGCTTGAAGGAAGGTGTGAGAAGCGTGGCAGATGTCACACTGATATAAGTCCTCTCGGACATCTATATAAGTAAAAGGTCCTCACCTCCTACATATTGATTCTGAGTGAGGGTCGCTCGCTCACCTGGTTACCTTCACCTGTTTACCTTCACCTGGTTACCTTCAACTGGTTACCTTCACCTGGTCACCCTCACCAGGTTACCTTCACCTGGTTATCCTCACCTGGTTATCTTCAACTGGTTATCTTCACCTGGCTACCTTCACCTGGTCACGTTTCACTTTCATATGGCCAGCATCCAACTCCTCCTTGGGGTCCTCGCCCTGGTAAATCCACAGTACTTATACGTGTACATTTATACCAACTGATAAAAGAGACAGGGTGTAGAAGTGACATAATTATATAGTTAAATTATGTATTCCAAGACAAAGATAATCGGCATTACCTCATGTTGAGAGACCATCGGTTATAATAATGTTTTTGATTTATTGAGTAAAGTCTCTGTCATAAACTGTTTGAGGAACTAAAGAACTGAAGAAACTTTATTATTAATGACTCGCACATAAATGTTGTCTCGACAATCAGGTGAGGCACAGGTGGAGAAAACTAGAAAATCAAAAAGGATTACGTCCGCCAAGGTGATGTTTACACTTCGTCACAACTGCAAGCTTTCTTTATTTACTGAGGGTCGGATGCCACCCCCGTCCCCTGTTCCCGCCGCTCACATCCGCCCCCTCACCTCCCCATCCTCACCTCCCCATCCTCACCTCCACCCCCTTACCCCCATCACCCCCCTTCTCCCAGTGTCGCCACATTTACATTCCAAATAATTCTTCATGTTGAACCTACGCTTTACTGTATATACTGTTGTTAGTGTTGCAAGAATTTTTGTAGTTCCACAAAGTTTAAATTTGAGTGGACAGGAAGTGAGAAATAATTATTTTAAATTGAATGGTGGTAGTTGAAACAGACATTGTTGTTGTTGTTGTTGAGGCGCTTCACCTGCCGTAGTTGTTAACGTAGTTATCTTGGTTTATTGTTAACAACACATGACATTAAAATGAGATTACAGAATGGATATAGAATCCTTGGAACGAATTCAGAGGAAAATGATCAGACTAATCCCGGGCATTAGGAACCTTGAGTACAGAGACAGGTTAAAGCATCTTAAATTGCACTCCCGAAAGAGACGTAGAGTGAGGGGCGATAGGATCGAGGTGTATAAATGGAAGTCAGGGCTAAACAAAGGGGACATTACAAAGGTACTCAAACTATCCAACCAGGAGCGAACTCGTAACAATGGTTTTAAATTAGACAAATTTGGATTTAGACGCGAAATAGGTAAACATTGGTTTGGAAATAGAGTAGCGGACGAGTGGAACAAGTTACCAAATATCATCACTAACTCGAATATGCTGGATAGCTTCAAACATAGGTTGGATGGATATAATGAGCAATAGGGGTTGGGTGTAAATGGGACTACCCAGTATGGGCCAATAGGGCCACTGCAGTTTCCTCCATTCTTATGTTCTTATGTTCTAGATGAAATTTCCTCACGCTGACCTCTCTCACTTATTACATAATACAGAAAAACTCTCTCATGTACAGTACACACACACCCACACACACAGACTCACACACATACACACACACACACACACACATAATAAATAATAATAATGGGTGTCCCTCGTGTAACGAGGATGGCCGGCCCTATATGGCTACCTAGGCGTGGATTTGTTAAAGGTGTATAAGCTGTCACCAACACAAACAACCACACCCTAAGTTAACGAGTTGCATGACCCAGTGTCAAGGAATAGTCCGAGAAGACCGGACAACTCGTCAACTGCACTGGCTAACCATTACCCCGGAATAGGATCCGCAAATGGATTACATAAGAACATAAGAACATAAGAAAGTGGGACTGCAGGAGGCCGACTGGCCCATACAGGGCAGATCCCTTTCACACCCATCCCAGCACTTCCATGTGCCTATCCAACTTCGTCTTGAAGCTCCTAGCGTCCCCGATCCTACTATAGCACTCGGTAGCCTATTCCACATATCCACAACTCTATTACCAAACCAGTGCTTGCCTATATCCTTTCTGAATCGGAATTTATCTAATTTAAAGCCATTTGTTCTAGTTATTTCGTTATTACTGAGCTTCAGAACATCTTCCATTTTACCCTTGTTAATCCCACTTACCCACTTGTACACCTCTATCATATCTCCCCTAACTCTTCGCCTCTCTAATGAATGTAAGCCTAAGCTTTTCAGTCTTTCTTCATATGGAAGGTTTCTAATATTATGGATCATTTTTGTCATTCTTCTTTGTACTCTCTCCAAAGAATCTATGTCATTCTATAATAAGACACCAGAACTGAACCGCATAATCCATTGGCCCACTAATGCCATTAAAGTTCAAGATAACGTCAGCAGTTCTGTTACTCACAGACCTGAATATGAACCCAAGTCCTGTTTGCCTTGATGCGAACGCTAATACGTGTTTTCTGGGTTTCAAGTCGTTGCTAACAAATACACCTAGATCTTTTTCACAAACTGAGGTTTTCTATTTCCGTATTACCTAGTTTATACTTAACGTTTTATTCGTCTTCCTATCTGTAGACCTTGCATTTATCAGTATTAAAATTCATTTTGCCAGTCTACTGACCACTCATGTAAGGTATGCTGACCACCTCATGTAAGGTTCTCAATTACTGCTGGGTAGACAGAGGCAAGTGGCGTAAAGAAATTGCCCGTTGTTTCACTCTGCCCGAAGATCGAACTCAGGTCCGCTCGCTTGCGAGACGAGCATGCTGGCCATTACACCACACACACGCACACACACGCACTCACACAACACACACACACACACTTCTGGCTGCCAAGCTCTTTCAATAAACCGTTAATTATTATTATTTTATTATTACACACACACACTACTACTACTACTTTGCTGTCACTTGGAATCACGTATGACGATCATCCAGCTATGAGACAATGATCAGTTATTAAGGATGTCACCTTTGTTGGTGAGCTTTGAGATGACTAGAAAGGATGATACGGGACCGGCAGGATCGTCCACAGATGTTGCACGTGTTGGGGGTTACATCTAGTGCGGGAGGGGCTGCGGCAGCGTTTTTCCGACGTTGACGCTTGTCTGCCTCGGTATGCAGTCGGGCGAACACGAAAGTATTGATACCTTCTTGTGTGGTGATCCTTCAAGCATTACGGTGTGGAGTAATCGTCTCCCCGGTTGGGGGGGGTGGGTTTGGTACTTTTTCAGGTTTGTCTTAAGACTATCCTTATTCCTTTTCAGTTGCCCGCCAGCATTACGTTAACTATTCGTTAGGTAACTGTAAAGTAGCTGCTTTGGCAGTCTACTGTCGTCCATGCGGGTAACATGGCCAGTCCAACGTAGTTGTTCATGGATAAATGGTAACCTCGATACTCCTACAGTTGGTGTCAGCGAGAATACTGGCATTTGTTCTCTTGTGGATACGTTGGTGAAAGTTTTCAAGTGCCTTGCGGTGCCTCCTGTATGTGAGCCATGTTTCGCTGCTCTATAGCAGGGTGGAGAGGACCACTGCTCGATATACGTGCAACATCGTAGATAATTTCAGCTCCCTACAGCTGAAGACACGGGTATGGAGTCTGCCAAAGGCTTGAGATCACATCTGATCCGATGTTGAATCTCTTCATTGATATCTGGAGTGGTGGACAGGTGGGAACCGAAATTCCGAAAGTGGGTAACATTAGAGAGAGGTAGTACCGTTAAGCTGATGGAGGTGTGGTAGGCGCAGGGGCAGGCTGAAAGAGAATCTAAGTCTTACGTACATTCACCTCAAGGCCTAAGTATGCAAACGCATCTGCGTAGGTGTTCAGGGTCTCCTGTAGGTCGCGTTCAGTGAGCGACAAGGGTGAGGACGTGTGCATACTGAAGTTCAGTAATGGAAGTTGCCGTGTTTGTTTCATAAATGACATGCCTGACGTTGTACACTCCTCCGTACAAATGTTTGCCGATGACACCAAGTTATTTCGGGAAATCAAGAACCAAGTGAACTGTGAAGAACTGCAGAAGGATCTCTTTGATCTCCAACAATGGTCGATGAAATGGCTGCTGAGGTTCAATGTCACGAAGTGTTAGAGGATGCACCTGGGGCGTACCAACGGTAAGGAAGCGTATGATATGTCCCAACGGGATGAAGAAACTGCACTGTTTGAGACTGATTGTAGAAGGACCTAGGTGTGTATGTTGACAATGAGCTGAAATTCTCGGGCCATTGCGAGAAGAAGGTAAACCAGGCAAATAAATTATTAGGTCTTACAAGAAGGTCTTTCAGATATCTAGACAGTCCGTCCCTCGTGAAGTGCTTCCCCATCTGGAGTAAGGTCACCCCGTCTGGTCCCCGAGATATGCCTACGGCACTGTCAGTTGGTTGAAACTGTTCAAACGAGGGCCACCAGACTGGTGCCTGTACTTCGGCACCTCAACTACCCTGAAAGATTGGAGCGCCTGAACTTGCCTAGCTTATGCTACAGACGGGCAAGGGGGGGACCTAATTGAGGTGTATGAGCATCTCAAGGGGCACTACTGAGTCGAGTGTCCTTACCTGGAGCTGGCGGACGCTCGCCCCACAAGGGGTCACAGCTCAAGATTGAAGAAGCCTCGGGTCGAGAAAACTGTAGGGGTAAACTTTTTAGGAGTGAAAGTTGTAAACTCTTGGAACAATCTGCCAGAAAGTGTTGTGACGGCACCGAGTGTGAGCTCTTTGACGATCAGACTTGACCAACACTGGAGCAGGTTCAGGTACATTCAGGAGCCGGTGCATGCCCAGTTCTTGCCAACAGTGCGTAACAGAGACGTGACCGATCGCCCAAGCGGTTAACGAGCCGATTTGTGGTGAAGAGGATAAAAGTAAAAAGACACATGTGCTCCTGCCTGGAGCCGTCTTATGTTGAAAAGACCCTTCATCCGGTACTGGATGTCACCCCCGCCGGCTAAATTGGTACTGGCATGAGTAATGAAGACACACACACACACACGCACGCACACACATCTACACACACACACACACACACACGGGCTGGCGACTAATTCCATACTTACTGGTCAATATGTTATTTGATGAATATATTTGTCGATTTTACAATTGATTTACATTTTTATTTACAGCTGATTCTCTTAACGCGCGTATTGCGTCTCACTCTTTCATTCCTTATATATCGAGGTCACTGTCATGTCAAAAACCATGAATATTTTTCAATATTTTATACAGTATGTAATTCTTTGTAGTTTTTGTTAGACAAAATAAAACATGTTAGTGTTACAAGCAGGAATAGAAGAGATAATATATATTAAGTAACTAAAGAGTAGGAGTGAAAATATAGTAGACCAGAGTTAAGTGTTGTGCAGGTTCAGGCATTTACTGTACAGCTCAACAATAAGGTGCTGGAGAAAGTCGAGCTATTATATATTTAGGCAGCTTGGATTCAACTAATAAGTGTTGTGTACATTAATTATATGAAAAATATCTATAAAACAATGTTCTTTCTGACAGGTGGTGTCGGTGAGCGGGGAGACCTCCCTACCCTACTGTAAAATTGACTGCAGCCATTACAAGACACATCACCTGACAGCCGACCCTTTAGACCAACATAGATTCTATTTGTGTAAGAGTACAGCAACGTGGTATGAGGAGTCAATTGCCTGCGACACCGGTCTTGACTTCGATGTTGTTACTTGCGACTGCATGGATCCTCATGACCCAAACTATCAACCTACACCACTTTGTGAGAAATGCGGCTTTGACTGCACGACCGTAAAGGACGGCAAACGCGCATCCCCAGCAGCCTGTAATTTATATATAGAATGTAGTGGCAGCAAAGACGGAGAAATGAAAGCATGTGGCGATAGCACTCCATATTTCGACGGTAACGTTTGTCAGACAAATGAAAGTAATTGTTGTACATGTCATCCACATTGCACTGCCAAAGACACAACTAATAATAAGTTTATACCTGATAAATTCAACTGTACAAAGTTCTACCTTTGCGTCACTGCTGGAATGATACACTCAATCTGTGATGAAGGTAATTTTGATGTGGAGCAACAAAAGTGTTGGGTAGGCGCCCCCTGTAATGAAGAGTGTTATGGCACCGGCTGTGTAGAAACACTGATATGTAAACAAACTGGCTTTTTCCCGAAGTGTACAACAAGTTGTAACCCACACTACTTCACATGCAACGCATCGCAAATCGGCAAGGAGGCAGGGATATTGACCTGCCAGAACGGTAACGTCCTGGACCCACAGACTATGACCTGTATCAACCCGGACGACTGCCCGTTCTAGCTTCAGTATTGATCATGTCTCCCGCCATAACCATGTTTGGTCGATGACACTGATATTAAAACACTGCTCACGCCTTACTGAGAAATTAATGGACTTCGTCACACAAAAATGTTCAGCTACTGCTTATTTTATTTATTAGAGAAGTTAACACAGGCTTGTGTGTCTGCCATGATCATGGTGCATTATTTTGTGTATATGTCTAAGTTAAGTAGGTTTACTGGGGACTGTGAGGTGAGATAAAAGGTTATTAATGGTTTAAATATCTTATTAATCATTATACAGTATTCTATCCATGTATGAAGATTTGGTGTTATGATGAATAAAGTCAGTATAAACAGTTAATGATTTATATTCTATACTGTACAAGGTTTATTCTTCCTTTTTAAGGCAAGTAGGTGGATAGGTTAGGTTAGGTTAGATGGTATGGGTAGTGGTAGATGATACCTTTCATTGGACGGTGAGAATTTCCAACATAGGACTTCAAACACATCTAACCAAGCCCGTGGTGACGTCAGTGTTCGAGAATTCTGGACGCGGGGACAGCGAGCCTTCTTCGACATCAGGATTTTTTATTCCATGGCCGCATGTCACCGTAACTTAGCTCTCGATGCTGCACACGAGAACGAGAACGAGAACGACAAGATAAGGGCATAGGGGAGAGAATTCAGAAAGTTAATCAAGGCAGCTTCACTCTTCTAATGGTCACAACCTCTGGTGGGATGGGACCAAGTGCAAGATGCTTCTATGCCAGACACGCGGAGGTGCTACCAGAACAGAAGCAGCAGCCCAGAAGTTATGTTACAGCCTGGATGAGATCTTGACTGTCCTTCTCTCTCCTTAGGTCGGCTTTGCTCTGCCTCAGGGGAACGAGAGCATCGGCACCAAAGCCGACAACTGCTGCAGATATTGACTATGAGGCTACAGTCACTGAATGCCGCATAGATTCTGCGGCTCAACTAATTTAACACAGATAGGATAGCTACATATGTATTAGGATATTTAATTTTAAGGTAATAAAATGGCGGCGAAGGTATGGCTATAAGGAGACGATGGAGGCGTAGATGGTATAGGTAGTAGTAGATGGCATGGGTAGTAGTAGATGGTATAGGTAGTAGTAGATGGCATGGGTAGTAGTAGATAGTATGGGTAGTAGTAGAAGGGATAGGTAGTAGTAGATGGCATGGGTAGTAGTAGATGGTATGGGTAGTAGTAGATGGTATGGGTAGTAGTAGATGGTATGGGTAGAAGTAGATGGTATGGGTAGTAGTAGATGGGATAGGTAGTAGTAGATGGTATGGGTAGATATTGACTATGAGGCTACAGTCACTGAATGCCGCATAGATCTGCGGCTCAACTAATTTAACACAGATAGGATAGCTTCTTATGTATTAGGATATTTAATATTAAGGTAAATAAATGGTGGCGAAGGTGTGGCTATTGGGGGAGGCTGGAGGACACGTAAAAAATAAATGGTATGGGTAGTAGTAGATGGTATGGGTAGAAGTAGATGGTATGGGTAGTAGTAGATGGTATGGGTAGTAGTAGATGGTATGGGTAGTAGTAGATGGTATGGATAGTAGTAGATGGTATGGGTAGTAGTAGATGGCATGGGTAGTAGTAGATGCAGGCGGGGTAGTAGTAGACAGGTGGCAGTAGTAGATAGTATGGGTAGAAGCAGATGGTATGTGGGTAGTAGTAGGATGGTATGGGTAGTAAAGAGATGGTATGGGTAGTAGCAGATGGAGTAGTAGTAGATGGTAGTAATAGATATATGGGTAGTGAAGATGGTATGCAGATGGGTAGTAGTAGATGGTAAGGGTAGTAGATGGGTATGGGTAGTAGCAGATGGTAAGGGTAGTAGTAGATGAAGGGTAGTAGGAGATAGTATGGGTAGGAAGTAGATGGTGGGGTAGTAGTAGATGGTAAGGGTAGTAGATGGGTGGGGTAGTAGATTACATGAGTAGTAGTAGATGGTATGGGTAGTAGTAGATAGTATGGGTAGAGGTAGATGGTATGGGTAGTAGTAGATGGTATGGGTAGTAGTAGATGGTATGGGTAGTAGTAGATGGTATTGGTAGTATATGGTATGGGTAGTAGTAGATGGTATGGGTAGTAGTAGATGGTATGGGTAGTAGTAGATGGTATGGGTAGTAGTAGATGGTATGGGTAGTAGTAGATGGTATGGGTAGTAGTAGATGGTATGGGTAATAGTAGATGGCATGGGTAGTAGTAGATGGTAGTTGTATCTTGGCTTCTTCAAAGTTACTGAAGGTTTCTGTTGTCTTGTGATGGCACACGTGTAAAATCTGCCCGGAACAGGACAGCCTTACTATTATAGTCATCCTTCACACGACAAGAACGAAACATACCGAGTGTTTTGGTTAGCTTGTTCTTTTATCTGAAATATGTAGTGAAGGGATTACATTCTTATTCCTGGTTGTTGTCCAACAAAATACTTTTTTTTATTATAATTTTAATTATTTGTTTATTGAAGATACAGAGTATAGACCAGGCCTCGAAGGTCGTGAAATCAAGGTAATAACTAACAAATATACTTAGCTAGTGTGTTATAGTTTCCACGGGTGAAGAAGTTAAGACATTATAGTATTATTATACCCTCTTGTCCAAGTTGTCGTCCAGCTTCACATGGGGTTGCCTTTCATCATTGTAAGAATCAGCTAAAATACCTTTTGATCACACGTGTATAGAATTGTTTTATAATGAAGTAAGGTTTTGCTTTTACCTTATGTTTGGCGTTGAGAGAAGAGAAAACTGCTCTCACGAAGTTGAGGAATAATAAGCGATCAGGATATAAAAATGTGCCGCCGGCTGAACTATTCTAACAAGGTAGAGAGGAAGTGTACCGGAAGATCAAAATTAATATCGTGAAGTAATATAAATGTCTCGGATCGACACTCACACCAACTAATGAAATTACAAAGGAATTTAAATCAAGAACAGCAGCAGTGAAATTCATGAGGATCATCCAATATACAAGATTTAAATCTCCTAAATTGTTTTCGATCTAGACATACACACGTGTTATTGTATGATTGTCTTATACGTAAATGAATAAGTAACCGGGAATAAGAAGCTCTCATATATACCAGCTGTTGAGTATCTTGTTCCAGCTTTACTGTTTCGCCACCATCGTCTATCTTGGGTGATGAGGGCTAGGTATTGAAAAGTTCTGCTGTTTGGTATTTGAGTTTTTGTTGTTTTCTCTACTTGGTAGTGCCGACAGACGTGTTGGTGGAGCATCGAAAAAAAAACCCACAAGAATATTTCCTCGTGTATAATCGTCTAGTGACTTGACCAAGTGTACTGATAAAGTGTATATATATATATATATATATATATATATATATATATATATATTGCGTTGACAATCCTTATCCGAAATTCCGAAACTCGAAAAGCCTGAAACCGGTGCTTTTTTTTAGGCATTTTTTTTTTTTTATTATGGGATTGTTTACCCGGCATAGATCACTGACCCACACTGTACTAAAGGAAATAGTACACAATTATAATAATAATAATTATTCTAGTAAGTAAAATTTTAATAAAAATGCAATTAAAATAAAAAATATGATAACATTAATAATAATAATAATAATAATAATAATAATAATATTAATAATAATATTAATAAATATATTAATAAAATAATAATAATACAGAGTATTTGTAAAATAAAAATAATAATAAAGAAATACAAGAATTAAAAAAAGATAAAAGTGAGAAATATGACTGAGAACTATGAATTATTATATTATATTATTATTATTATTATTATTATTATTATTATTATTATTATTATTATTATTATTATTATTATAATTTGTGCTATATTTTCGCCCCACAGGCCCTGATGTGGGTCAGTGATCTATGCCCGGGTGGGCTAATACACATTAAATAAAACAATAAAAAAAAAACATTCTGAAACCGAAAAATTCCGAAATCTGAAATGCCTCTGGCCCCAAGGATTTCGGATAAGGGATTGTTAATCTGTATATATATATATATATATATATATATATATATATATATATATATATATATATATATATATATATATATATATATATATATATATATATATATATATATATATATATATATATATATATGCAAGTAAATCACTGTAGTTACGCGTGATCCAAGTATATGCTGATAACCACAAGGAAAGAAGAAAACACGAAGTTCCCAAGCGCTTTCGTTTATTCACATCTTCAGGGGTGAGTGCAGACTAAGGAGAAGTACAAAACAAGGTGTATATATACAGAGGAGGGTGAGATCAGGTCCACAATGGTCAGGTATTAGGTAATGACCCTATTAATCTTTAAAAAGCACAGGAACGGTCGGTAGTCAGGTCAGAGGGTAAGGTGACCCAACCTTCTCACCTGGTTACAAATCTTCTTAATTACAAAATTGTCCAGTTTGTACATGCCATTACTCAAATTCATGTTGAATGCTTCGGTATGTTTAATGAGACTAGATTCTATGATGTTCCTACTATCAGTTGAATTACAAGGTAATATTGAGGAGGCATTATCCCAGTCAATGCAATGCTTGTTATCCCTCAAATGAACAAACAGAGCATTGGATTCCTGGCCTGTCCTAACACTATATTTATGTTGTTTAAGTCTAGTTACAAGATCTTTACCTGTCTGGCCTAAGTAAAACATATTACATTCCTTGCAAGGAACTTTATAAATGCAACCAATTGTGTTGTTGGGGGAGTTCTTGATTACCATTTGTTTAACAGTGCATGAGTTTTTAAATGCCACATTGACGTTCCAGGGTTTTAGTTGTGAAGGAATGTGTGAGAAATTTTTGTGAAATGGTAATATTAAGAGATTCTTATGGTCATGGGTGGGCTTGGGATCAGTTCTATAAAAAGTTTTCTTAGTAATGTTTAGGCATTTGTCTATGAAAGATCTAGGGTATTTAAGGTTTGAGCCAATATTATAGATATATTTATATTCCTCATCAATGAATTCCGGACTGCAAATTCTCAAAGCACGTAAAAACATTGTTGAAAATACTGACTGTTTGACTCTATTATGGTGGGCAGAATAATAATGAATGTATGAACACACATTAGTTGGTTTTCTATAAATACTGAACTTAAAAGTGTTACCTATTCTGTGGATCAGACAGTGTAGGAATGGCAATTTACAGTCGTGCTCTAATTCCATAGTGAATTTGATCGAGGGGGCTAAGTTGTTAAATTGTGGCAGGAAAGCTTTTAGGTCCTCATTACATGGCCAGAGACAATACATCATCAACATATCTAAACCAGACTGCTGAAGGTGGTAAAATATTACTTAATAGTTTCTTTTCAAAGAATTCCATATATAGGTTGCTTAATACAGGTGAGAGTGGATTACCCATTGCCATACCAAATTTTTGAGCATAATATTCTCCATTGAATTCAAATTTACAATCCTTAATACATAGTTTGATGAGTTCGATGAAGTCGTCTTTCGAGACGGGCAATGAAATATTATCCAGGGAATCTATGAGGAACTCTAGTAAATCATCAACTGGGACCTTTGTAAAGAGTGATGTTACATCAAAACTGACCAGTTTAAAATCATAATTAATGTGTAAGTTATTGAGTTTATCAACCAATTCCATATTATTCTTGATATTAGAGTTAGAAATGTTGCCAACTTGGGAATCTAGTAAAGAAATTAACCATTTAGATAGTTTATAAGAGATTGACCCAACTGAGCTAATGATGGGTCTTGCTGGGTTATTGGGCTTGTGGGTCTTGATTACACCGTACATGAATGGCAGTGGAGGGGACGTTGAAGTAAGATGTTTAATGAGAGTAGCTTTGCCTCTCAATAGAGACTTCAGTTTTTTGTTAAACTGGGTGTTAACAGTGTTGAGAGGATTATTTATGAGTTTAGAATATGTTGTAGCATCACATAAAAGGTCAGTCATGTTAGAGATATAATCATCTTTGTTTAAAATCACTACTGTTTTGGCTTTATCTGTTTTAGTGACATGTAGATCCTTATTTTTCTTAAGGGCTTGGATTGCTTTGGTGAATCTTTCTGGACAGTTTGGAATACAAGGCTTGGACATAGATGCATACACAATAGGGTGTGTCAATTTTGTCAACATCATTAAAATCAAATTTGGTAGTCAAAATATTGTACCTCTTTATGTCTAAACTTGAGATTAGCAAACAAAAATGATTAAATAACCTTCACCTACATCAATTATACCTTAAAGTTTCAAATATCAGTATTTCAACAAATTAATGAGACTTGATTAGAATTATTCACTTGATATTAACTAATCTCATGTAAGCATATGGATTATGAGTATTTTATGGTTCTATAGCTTATTGTACAATATGCATGTCAGAACTTGAACATGAACAGGCTCTAAATGTGGGACAGTTTAATTATTGTTTTGACTTGTACCAAGCGTGAGAGGATAAAACGCTTATCCTCTCCTTCTAGATATCATAGACGGTGGTTTTGCTCTCATTGCACTTGCACCTACTCTTCCAGACGAATTCTACATTTTAATTATTGTAAGTAGGGCATATTGATTGTCGCAGTTACTTATATCATTGTATAAAACATTATGTTCTAAGAAATTATTATATTTCTGTTGCAGCGATACGATAAACAAATTGTTGTTTTGGAAACAACAATTGAATTCATGAAACATTGAAATATTTTTCTGTTGTCCAAATAGTGTGAAGATGTCAAATTGAAGACAAGAAGTCCAGTTATCCAACCCACTTGAGCCTGCTAGTTGGTAAAGGGAAGGCTTCCTGTATCAGAACTTCCAACAGTGAGAGACATGCTAGATTAGGATTTACTCCTTCCGAGAAAAAAAGTGTTCACAAGGACAGAAGAAGAACTATACAGATAAAGAACTTAGCAAATGACGCGATAATCCCTCTTCTGCGGCATCAATGGACAAAGCTAATGCACTATTCAAACCACCTGGCAGATTAATCAGTGTGAACTATTGAGCTAAAACTAACGAGGTATAACAAAGCAGTTGAAACATCATAGTAAAGGAAACTTGGCCAGGAAAATAGATTTCTGCACACACTTGATACTCTGTTTGACATTTTGACCTGCAAGTGCTCCATAAAATTATGTTCTGAATCAACTGTTCTCACTCTCAGGTAAGAGAAAATAATTCCCACATTGATTGTGGATTTGTCCTCGTGAAAAAGAAAGATCCCTGTTTTTAGAGGCTTGAATTTACTCTGAGCACAGAGGACAAAGGCAGAGGCCAAGAAGTATGCAAATGGGTTCAATAGATTGTTCAGAAACAAAAGAAGCAGATTGCTAATGCCAAGAAGAGAACAAATCCGAGAGGAACAAAAGAAGAAAATGAAAAGTGAAGAAAGCCATCAAGAGAGGAAAGGCTGTGTCAAGATGTTTGTATCACTTCTTTGATAAGTTCTTCTGATGAACAGGAAAGCAACATCAGATGATGGTTCCAAAAGAGCCATCTGAACCTTTACAAGAAAATGAAATACAACACAAAGAAATATTTCAACATTGCTTTAGCTAGTATTCGCCACCATGCTGGACTTCGTGAGGCTGCAGAAATTGCAACTGCCGCTTGGATAAGATGCAGGCCTCATCAGCCGAGAGGATGTATCTTTGGTGATAGATCATAATAAAATTAGAAGAGCAAAAAAAAATAGAGAAATATATCTGATCACCATGAAAAGATTTAAGCGGGGGAGGCTCTCCTGTCTTTGTTTGATGGAAGAATAGATGACACAAAAGTTTTGCTAGAAGTAGAGGAGTGAACAGAAGTTTCCAGGTCTCATCAAAGAAGAACACTACTCTGTCTGTTCTGGGCCTGGTGGTCAGTTTTTGTTTCACTTTGCTCCCGAAACTGAAGTAGAAGGAAAAACATGCAGAGAGGTCATTGCGTTATATTTTATGTTGGGTTCAGGAGAGAGGACTTGGCGGTTCCTGCAGGCTGTTGGTGGAGATTCAACTGCAGTGAACACCGGATGGCAGGGGTGTAAGCGCGCATTTAGAGAAAAAACTAGGAAAGAAGACTTGTTTGGATTGTATGTGATTTACATACAGGCGAGCCTACCTCTTCGTCATCTCATCCCAGGAACTTGATGGTCCTACAAAAAAGCAACAACAAAGTGGTCAGGTCCCTTGGCATCATGCTGGATGAAGCAACACAACTAGAAATAAATACAACCTTTCCAAGGTCGAAGTTAGCCCTCCTTCCGGCGTTGTCTGAAGGAGTCATCAAGGTCTCAGCACAGATCAATCCTATGCTTATCGTATTGCCCAAACAATAAGATCAGGAGAGATGCCTCAGTCATTGGCTCACCTCTTGGAGATTGGGCCTGTCAGTCACAGCCGTTGGTTAACTACAGCTCTTCGTTTCTGCAGGATTTGGATTTCCAAACACGAATTGAAGGAGCAAGTGCTGAAGAATTTGAGGTTAATTGTTGAATTTATTATTGGGTTTATCTTCCCCAGTGGTTTAATTAGCAAACTTAATCCTATGTGGGTGGATGGGCCCAATCACCTTTTTGTTTCAATTGCAGCTAAATGAGAACACAGAGGAAGGTATTGAGGGACATCATTTGGTAATGTTACCTGTGGCAAGAAGGTCCGCTTGGTATGCTCGATCCAGAAACAGTTTTTATAAGCAATGCTGCAGTCAATGTACCAATCTCGGGCCGAGGCACCATGAAGTCATTCTAAAGATTAGAGAACGCTAATAGTGACGACCAGTTGAGGAGACTGTTCGTTTCATTCGAAAAGTTCCCCCAATAAACGTCAATGCCACCAAATTGTCAGAATTGGTTGACTTGAGTTTGGAAGTCTTAGAGCCACCGTGACAACAAGTCTAACTGGCAAAAAATTGAGAAACCTTAAGGAGACTCAATGCAGGTGCCGAAATTGGCCTTCCCACACTCAAAGTGTGGAGAGATGTGTGAAAAATGGTCACAGAAGCAGCGGGCCATGTTTACACCTTCACGAGGCGAGAAGGTTACATCAAAGCACAAATAGCAAAGCAGACTACTGATGACAAGAAACCAAAGCAAAGAGAATATGAAGGCATTGGTTACTTTCAAATAGACGGATAATAAAATATAATAATTTGAAACTTGAAACAGTAACATGTATTACTGAGCGCTGGTTATGTTATAAATTCACAAATATGTACATTTAAAATCCATTTGATGTAGGTGGGACTTTATTATAAAAAAAATTTATGCCAGAATATTGTTTGCATGTAAGGCCCCAATATTGCTACCAAATTACTCGATTTTCAATTTAGCCAGTTCACCCCCTAAATTGACACACCCTAATACACACCTTTACACATGTTCACTTCTTCACTTGTCAAATTATGAATTTCTCCAAATTGCAAATGCTCTGGCTATGTCAACTTTTCATCGACTCCTTGTTAGAACAAAAGTAAAACTTTAGCCATAGCCTAGGGCACACAAAGAGTACCATTGTCCTAGTTGTTTAGAGGAGATTCTGCTACACAGTTGTGATTAGCATCCCTTAGTCAATCACTATTTCTAATAAGGAGTGTAATTTGTGGTATAACTTGGCTTGAAGATCAGAACAACTCACGTCTCGGGTTATCAAAACAGTAATCCAACATGAACTTTTCCAATAACTCGGTATGGTCATATTAAAAACACGCTTTTTGTCTTACAATACTGGAGGCTTCATCACTTCAATTTTCATATTTCAAAATGTTTCTTAAGATGATTTCTTGGAACTCATCAAAGGGGCGATCCGAACAGCTTCAGGACACGTTGTGGGAGGATTGATCTTGGCATAACTTTTTTTCACTAAGGTATGTCTGGAGAAATTTCAAATGATATTAAGACATCATAGAATCTAGTCTCATTAAACATACCGAAGCATTCAACATGAATTTGAGTAATGGCATGTATACAAAGCTGGACAATTTTGTAATTAGAAGATTTGTAACCAGGTGAGAAGGTTGATGCCTGCCTCTGACCTGACTACCGACCACGTTGCGGTGCTATTTAAAGATTAGTAGGGTCATTACCTAATACATTGTGGACCTGGTCTCACCCTCCTTTGCATATATACACCTTGTTTTGTACTTATCTTTAGTCTGTATACCCTGAAGTATGAATTACACGAAATAGGAACTTCGTCTTTTTCCTTCTTGGTTATCAAAAGCATATATATAGATATTACTTACTATATATATATATATATATATATATATATATATATATATATATATATATATATATATATATATATATATATATTATTGACCGTGTCGTTTTTTTATATTTTTTTATATATAACATGCTCCCATGTTCCATATTATTCCTGTAATGATGTGTTAAATTTACTATTATATATTCTAGTCACCTTACCCTGTGCTGTTAAAGGTTTTACTGTCATTATTTGTTTTCAAGCCCATCTTATTTTCTTCATTTGTATTGTAACCAACTTCTTTGTTCTCTAACGACCATCTGCATCGTTAAACGACCCACCGGCGGTCTGGTGGCGAGAACCGACCTTATATATAGGACCCGCAACTGGCTTGAGGTTAGTTCGGTCCTCTTGTCATACAGTACACATCCTTTGAGTGTCACTTGTTACTTATACTTAATTTATTTTATTATTTGTTCCTATCGCACCAATGTGGGCTATATCATATGAGTACCTATTTATGTCTCTGTTTGTGTCCATCAGTATTTGCTTAGTTGTATTCAAGTAATTCAGTGTTGTTTCACGTTAGTTAATTTCAGTGATAGTTTTTATATGTTTATGCAGTGTTAACGTAATCCAATGCTTTATTTTAATCTTTTGATGTTTCGATGTTTAGTATCACTTGTCTTAAAAGTTTCGTGGTGAATCAATTTGTTGTGACAGCCTACGAGGTTCTTTATTGTTATCTTCCCAATCAATTAAATTCTTAAGGTTTACTTTTATTTTATTCTCTTTTAATTTACTTCCACTTTTTTGTTGTGGTTACGCTAGAACCTGGATATTTAAGTAAATTAAGGGGCAATAACAATATATATATATATATATATATATATATATATATATATATATATATATATATATATATATATATATATATATATATATATATATATATATAAACATTTATATACTCGTTACTAACCAGCAGTGTACAATACATTTTGTGCCATCAGGGTTAGTTCTCAGCATGATGTTTACTCCTCTCAATTTTTCCTCATTATATCAGTTTTTTACCTTGATGCCGTGAAACTCTCTCCAGGGCAGCATGAAGTGTCGACAGGGTTTTATTACTGTTGACAAGAATTTTTCCTCCGGTGTGTGAGAGGATAACCTGACGACAGGGAAGACTTGAATCTTCTCAGGAATGATAAAGTGACGCAACCAACAATGCTTTTTCCTCCTTTTACGTTTTCATGCATTCATTTTTCATTCTTATTTATAGCTTTTCTCTCTAACTTTGTTTATTTTCTAAATTTCTATATCTATAACGAAATTTTATCCTACCCGCTAAATATAGGAACAGGCAAAAGAGTATTTATGGTACAGTATAGTATCTCTTATAATATTTAATTCTTGAAAATTAAACAATTACTAACCCTATTTAAGCCTTAGAGCCGCTGCTGAAGCGTAATATTAACATTATAACGTAAACATTCACCAAATACCGGTTAGGAAGCGTCACTTGACCTGTCGGAATTTTGTCATAAAGAGATTCATCCAGTGGTTTAACGATAGCGGGTGGCTGTTGCTATCATTCTCCACATAACTTCTCGAAAGCTGTTGAAAATTTTTAAAATAAAGAACCTTCAAATTTGTGTGCGTGTGTTGCGTGTTGTTGAAATATTTTAGTATTGATCCTCGTGATTCACCATCCAGTAGAGACTGATCTTGCTCTGTTTTGTCCACAACTACGACATTATAGTTTTCATTCTTGCAGTAAGGATATTGAGTAAATACTGAGAATCGTGGCCTGGTCCCTCGGCGTGTATTAGATGGGCTCTGGCGAAGCTTGATGGAATTATCAACTCCGGGGAAGAAAATATACAGAAAAAGGCCTTCCATCATTGTGGGAGAATAATCTATGCTGTACAGAGCCAACTATGGATGAAACACGATGCTTTTCAAGTGGGTTCAGCCCTTGCCATCTACTACCCATACCCATCTACTATTACCCATACCATCTACTACTACCCATGCCATCTACTACTCCTTACCATCTCCTGCTACCCATACCATCTACAATGCCCATGCCATCTACTACCCATACTACTCCTACCCATACCATCTACTACCCATATCATCTACTGCTACCCTACCATCTACTGATATACCATCTACTACCATACCATCTACTTTTTTTTTTTTTTTTTTTTAAGCATGGCCTTCAGCCTCCCAATAGCCACACCTTCGCCACCATTTTATTTACCTTAATATTAAATATCTGTCATAAGCTATCCTATCTGTTAAATTAGTTGAGCACATGAATCTGTCGTATTCAATGGAAACGCCTAACCCAACCTCATAAAGTCAATATCTGCAGCAGTTGTCGGAGTAGGGCAAAACTCTCATTCCCCTGGTGGTAAAGCTGGCCGAAGGAAAAGTCGGCTTATCTCATCCAGGCTGTAACATAGCACAGGCTGCTGGCTGCATTTGATTAACTCCGCGAGTCTGGGCGTAAAACATATCTTGCACTTGGGCCCATTCCACAGAGGGTTGTAGCGAACACTAGAGGTGGCTGCCTTGATCAGCGTTTTGATTCTCTCGCATGCCCTTTTTGTCGTTCTCATTCCTCCTATGCAGCATCGAAGAGCTAAGGATTCTGTTGACAAGCAGCCATAAGATCAAAAATCCTGATGTCGCTTCGCTGTCCCGCGTCCAGAATCCTCGAGCACACGGCGTCACAGGCTTCGTTAGATGTGTTTGAGAGATCCTGTGTTGCAGAATCTCGCCATCCAATGGGAGGAGGGTCAGTTTCTACCATGACGTCCCGGCAATTCCTTCAACATATTTGCTGTGAGATCCCTTACCTCGTCATGCCTCATGCATACTGAAGCCCCTTCTTGCAGACCATGGCGTGATCGCCATCATAGGAAGAGCCACACCTGCGCATTAGGAGGGCAAACCATCTACTAGTAACCCGTGCCTTGACAATGGCATCTACTAAATTCACTTGTTTTGTTAAGAGCTGGAAACCATTTGCCCTTGCTCGACCAAAAACTCCAAAGCTCCGTCCATATTGGTTCACGATGAGGAAGGACTTGCTAGCGCTACCCCATTTTGGACCATCTACTACTACCCATACCATCTACACCCATACCATCTACTACTACCCATACCATCTACTACTCCATACCATCTACTACCCATCTATCTACTACCCATACCATCTACTACCCAACCATCTACTACCCATACCATCTACTACCCATACCTCATACCCATACATCTACTACCCATATCATTCTACTACCCATACCATCTACTACCCATACCATCTACTACCCATACCATCTACTACCCATACCATCTACTACCCATACCATCTACTCACCCATACCATCTACTACCCATACCATCTACTACCCATACCATCTACTACCCATACCATCTATACCACTCTACTACCACCCATACCATCCACCCATACCCATCTACCACCCATACCATCTACTCACCCATACCTCTACCACCCATGCCATCTACCACCCATACCATCTACTACCCATACCATCTACTACCCATACCATCTACTACCCATACCATCTACTACCCATACCATCTACTACCCATACCATCTACTACCCATACCATTACCACCCATATCTACTACCCATACCATCTATTACCCATACTATTACTCACCCATACTATCTACTACCCATACCATCTACTACTACCCATACCATCTACTACCCATTCATCTACTACCCATACCATCTACTACTCCATACCATCTACTACCCATACCACTACTACCCATACCATCTACTACCCATACTACCTACTACCCATACCTACTACTACTCCATACCATCTACTACCCATACACTACTACCCATACCATCTACTACCCATACCATCTACTACCCATACCATCTACTACCCATACCTTCTACTACCCACTTACTACCCATACCATCTACTACCCATACCATCTACTACCCATACCATCTACTACCCATACCTTCTACTACCCATACTATCTACTACCCATACCATCTACTACCCATACCACTACTACCCATACCATCACTACTCCATACCATCTACTACCCATACCATCTACTACCCATATATCTAATACATACCATCTACTACCCATACCATCTACTACCCAAACCTAATACCCATACCATCTATTACCCAACCATACCACCCCACCATCCTACCACCCATACCCACTACCACCCATACCATACACTACCACCCATACCATCTACTACCCATACCATCTACCACCCATACCATCTACTCACCAACACCACCCAATTATCTACCCACACACCATCTACTCACCATACCATCTACCCCATACCATCTACTACCCATACCATCTATTACCCATACTATGTACCACCCAATCAACACACCATCTACTACCCATACCATCTACTACCCATACCATCTACTACCCATACCCATCTACTACCCATACCATCTACACCCATACTCTACTACCCATACCATCTACTACCATACCCATCATACCCCATACCATCTACTACCCATACCATCTACTACCCATACCATCTACTCACCCATACCATCTACTACACATACCATCTACTCACCCATACCATCTACTACTCCATACCATCTACTACCCATACCATCTACTACCCATACCATCTACTTACCCATACCATGTACTACCCATACCACCTACTACCCAAATTATGCACCCATACCATCTACTACCCATACCATCTACTACCCATACCATCTACTACCCATACCATCTACTACCCATACCATCTAATACCCACACCACCACTACCCAAATATGTAGTACCCATACCATCTACTACCCATACCATCTACTACCCATACCATCTACTACCCATTCTATCTACTCCCCATACCATCTACTACCCACACCATGTACTACCCACACTACCCACCACCCATCCATACCATCTACTACTACCTATACCATCTACTACTACCCATACCATCTACTACTACCCATACCATCTAACCTAACCTAACCTATCCATCTACTTGCCTTAGAAAGGAAGAATAAACCTTTTACAGTATAGAATATAAATCATTAACTGTTTATACTGACTTTATTCATCATAATACTAAATCTTCATACATGAATAGAATACTGTATAATGAATAATAAGATATTTAAACCATTAATAACCTTTTATCTCACCTCACAGTCCCCAGTAAACCTACTTAACATAGACATATACACAAAATAATGCACCATGATCATGGCAGACACACAAGCCTGTGTTAACTTCTCTAATAAATAAAATAAACAGTAGCTGAACATTTTGTGTGACGAAGTCCATTAATTTCAGTAAGGCGTGAGCAGTGTTTTAATATTAGTGTCATCGACCAAACATGGTTATGGCGGGAGACATGATCAATACTGAAGCTAGAACGGGCAGTCGTCCGGGTTGATACAGGTCATAGTCTGTGGGTCCAGGACGTCACCGTTCTGGCAGGTCAATATCCCTGCCTCCTTGCTTATGGAATGCGTCGCATATGAAGTAGTGTGGGTTACAACTTGTTGTACACTTCGAAAAGCCAATTTGTTTACATATCAGTGTTTCTACACAGCCGGTGCCATAACACTCTTCATTACAGGGGCGCTTACCCAACACTTTTGTTGCTCCGCATCAAAATTACCTTCATCACAGACTGAGTGCATCATTCCAGTGGTGAAGCAAAGGTAGAACTTTGTTGCGGTGAATTTATCAGGTATAAGCTTATTATAAGTTGTGTCTTCGGCAGTGCAATGTGGCTGACATGTACAACAATTACTTACATTTGCCTGACAAACCTTACCATCGAAATATGGGGTGTTTTCGCCACATGCTTTCATGTCTCCGTCAACGCCGTATATACAGTTTATATATAAATTACAGTCTGCTGGGAATGTGCGTTTGCCGTTCCTACGGTCGTGCAGTCAAAGCCGCATTTCTCAGTGGTGTAGGTTGATAGCTTGGGTCATGAGGATCCATGCAGTCGTAACTATTAACATCGAAGTCAAGACCGGTGTCGCAGGCAAATGACTCCTCTTGCCACGTTGTTGTACTCTTACACAAATAGAATCTGTGTTGGTCTAAAGGGTCGGCTGTCAGTTGAGATGTCTTGTAATTGGTGCAGTCAATTTGACAGTAGCGTAGGGAGGTCTCCCCGCTCACCGACACCACCTGTCAGAAAGAACATTGTTTTATAGATATTTATTCATATAATTAATGTACACAATACTTATTAGTTGACTCCAAGTTGATTAAATATGTAATTGCTCGACTTCTTCCAGCACCTTATTGTTGAGCTGTACAGTAAATGCCTGAACCTGCACAACACTTAACTCTGGTCTACTTATTTTCACTCCTACTCTTTGGTTACTTAATATATATTATCTCTTCTATTCCTGCTTGTAACACTAACATGTTTTATATTGTCTAACAAAAACTACAAAGAATTACATACTGTATAAAATATTGAAAAATATTCATGGAATTTGACATGACAGTGACCTCGATATATAAAGAATGAAAGAGTGAGACGCAATACGCGCGTTAGGAGAATCAGCTGTAAATAAAAATGTAAATCAATTGTATAATCGACAAATATTTTCATCAAATGACATATTGACCAGTAAGTATGGAATTAGTCGCCAGCCCGTGTGTGTGTGTGTGTGTGTGTGTGTGTGTGTGTGTGCCTGTGTGCCTGTGTGTGTGTGTACTGTACATGAGATAGGTTTTCTGTATTAAATAATAAGGTAAAAGAGGTCAGCGTGAGGATATTTCATCTCACTTTAATGTCATGTGTGGTTAACAATAAACCAAGATAACTACGTTAACAACTACGGCAGGTGAAGCGCCTCAACAACAACAACAACAATGTCTGTTTCAACTACCACCATTAAATTTAAAATAATTATTTCTCACCCGTCCACTCAAATTAAAACTTTGTGGAACTACAAAAAATTCTTGCAACACTAACAACGGGGGAACAGTTTTCACTCAAGTCAACATTATATAAAGCGTAGGTTCAACATGAAGAATTATTTGGAATGTAAATGTGGCGACACTGGGGAAGGGGTTGAAGGGTTAGAGGGTGGAGGTGAGGAGGCGGAGGTGAGGGCGGATGAGCGGCGGAACAGGGAGGGGTGGCAACCGACCCTCAGTAAATTAAGAAAGCTTGGTGACGAAGTGTAAACATCACTTGGCGGACGTAATCCTTTTGATTTTAGTTTTCTCCACCTGTGCCTCACCTGATTGTCGAGACAACACGTGTGAGTCATAAATAATAAAGTTTCTTCAGTTCTTTAGTTCCTCAAACAGTTTATGACAGAGACTTTATTCAATAAATCAAAAGCATTATTATAACCATGATCTTCTAACATGAGGTAATGCCGATTATCTTTGTCTTGGAATGCATAATTTAACTATAATGTCACTTCTACACCCTGCCTTTTTTATCAGTTGGTATAAATGTACCTATAAGTACTGTGGATTTACCAGGGCGAGGACCCCAAGGAGGAGTTGATGCTGGCTATCTGAAAGGAAACGACCAGGTGAAGGTAGCCAGGTGAAGGTAACCAGTTGAAGGTAACCAGGTGAAGGTAACCAGGTGAAGGAACCAGTGAAGGTAACCAGGTGAAGGTAACCAGGTGAAGGTAACCAGGTAAGGTAACCAGGTGAAGGTAACCAGTGAAGGTAACCAGGTGAAGGTAACCAGGTGAAGGTAACCAGGTGAAGGTAAACAGGTGAAGGTAACCAGGTGAAGGTAACCAGGTGAGCGAGGGGACCTCACTAAGAATCAATAGGTAGGAGGTGAGGACCTTTTACTTATACGGATGGCCGAGCGGACTTGTATCAGTGTGACATCTGCCGCGCTTCTCACACCTTCCTTCAAGCTTCTGATATGTCTTCCTAGTATCATATTTAACCCTGTGTTGTAAGGCTCAAGGTGGGTGGATGACCTCCTACCCTGAATATCGACCTCCACAAAGTACATTTAAAACACATCAACCCACGACGAGAACCTGACGTCACTTCAAGTAAGAAAAATTATGAATATACTTGAGGCTTCAGGTCTTTGATGTGCGGTCGCCTTCACTAGTGCGTTTACAGGGACTCGTCATATAAACATTCCACAGGTCATTACATTGAGAATTTTGGGTTAATATTATTTTACTTTGATTCCATAGTATGTCAATATTGCGAGTTTCCTTTTGTCGAATGTAAACAAACACAACTCTGCCACACTGCACAAAACCTGACGAGCCCCTGTAAACGCTCTAGTGAAGGGAACTGTACCTGGTGTTTTATGCTCAAATTTGGACTAACTTTGAGATATCATATGTCTGCTGCCCTCTTCAATTTATTTATGGAATATATTGCGTTTTGGGATTTTTCTTACAAATGTCGATCACTGTAACATATTTTCACTATACCTTATTGACCTTAGTTATAATTCTACTATATTATGACAACAAGCGACGCCTTAAAAAAAAAAAAATTATATATATATATATATATATATATATATATATATATATATATATATATATATATATATATATATATATATATATATATATATATATATATATATATATATATATATATATATATATATATATATATATATATATATATATATATAGCTTACCATATACGAAATAATTTCCATTAAATTATAACATTAAAACAAAAAGTTATCAATTTTCGACAAAACCTCCAACCAGTGGGGTAGTGAGACCTTGGATTGTGATTTTATATGTAAATTTTTTGTCTTGTGTGTGTGTGTGTGTGTGTGTGTGTGTGTGTGTATGCAGAGAGACCCTCGGCCAGATCGAAAGAATACACCAGGATCTGGTTTCATGAAAATGACACGGAAATCAATGCACTCGTCGATGATAAACGTGCTGCTTTAACTGACTGGCAGACCAACGCTCAATCTCGAACCAAAGCTCATACCTTCTGCAAGAAGAAAGCTGCGCCGAGCGCGAACTTCGCGAACTAAAGAAGGACTGGTTTAAAAATACAGCATATAAAACACATAAACTTGCAGATCAACACAAGATAAGCGAATTTTTCAATTCCAAAAAAACATTTTTGGGCCAATCACTCATGTTGCAACCCTCCTCTGCTCATCCGACGGTAACTTCCTAAATAAAGGCAAAGAAGGCATCCTTCAGTGCTGGAAAGAGCACTACCATTTTCTGCTCAACTACTCAGCAGGTCCCTCAGCATCCATAGCTGACCCATCTTAACTACCCTCCATTCATGAATGAGGTAGCTACTGCCATCAAACAGATGAAAACTAACTAAGGCTCGAGAGGACCTCTGCTTACTAGCCATCTCCACTCTCCTGAAGAATATAATTATGGGAAAAGGAGGAAATCCCTCAAGCTCGTAAAGAAGCCTCTATCGTCAATATTTATAAGAACAAGGGAGACCGGTCAGAGTGTGGCAACTACCACGGGATCTCGCTGCTGTCCGTATCTGGCAAGATTATCGCCCGAGTCCTCCTTAACAGACTTCTTCCTGAGGCGGAAAACTTCCCCCCAGAGTTTCGATGTGGCTTTAGACTATCACGTGGCATTTCTCATATGATATTTGCTGTCCGCCAGATACAGGAAAAGCGCAGAGAACAGCGTCGTGACCTGTACATGGCCTTCATCGACCAAACCAAGGCCTTCGACTCAGTCAAGCAGGGAAGCCCTCTGGAGGACCTTCAGCCATTTTGGCTGCCCACCAAATTTCATCGCCATTGTGAGGCAACTTCACAGTGGCATGAACGGCAGTGCCCTGCACAATGGCACCCAGTCTGAGTTCTTCCCCATCCAAACGGGGGTAAAACAAGGATATGTACTGGCACCAATTCTCTTTTCCATTTTCTTGACTGCCTTCCACGTACTAATGCCAATTTCGCCGGCGGGGTGGACATCCAGTACCGAATAAAGGGTCTTTTCAACATAAGACGACTCCAGGCCGCAACAGAGGTGTCGGCAACTTCCATTACTGAACTTCAGTATGCATTCGACCTCACCCTTGTCGCTAACACTGAACGCGACCTACAGGAGATCCTGAACACCTACGCAGATGCGTTTGCATACTTTGGTCTTGAGGTGAATGTACGTAAGACTCAGATACTCTTTCAGCCTGCCCCTGGTTCAGCCATACCTCCACCATCCATCCAGCTCAATGGTACTATCCTTTCTAATGTTACCCACTTTCAGTATCTCGGCTCCCACCTGTCCACCACTGCAGACATCGATGAAGAGATTCAACATCGGATCAGATGTTTATCTCAAGCCATTGGCAGACTCCGTACCTGTGTCGTCAGCTGTAGGGAGCTGAAATTATCTACAAAGTTGCACGTATATCGAACAATGGTCCTCCCTACCCTGCGATATGGCAGCGAGACATGGGACACATATAGGAGACACCTCAAGACACTTGAAAACTTTCACCAACGTAGTCTACGCACCATCCTCCGAGTTCGTTGGGAAGAGAAGAGAACAAATGCCAGTATTTTCGCTGACACCAACTGTAGGAGCATCGAGGCAACCATTATCCACAAACAACTACGTTGGACTGGCCGTGTTATCTGCATGGACGACAGTAGACTGCCAAAGCAGATACTTTACTACACCTAACGAATAGTAAACGTAACGCTTGCGGGTAACTGAAAAGGTATAAGGATAATCTGAAGACAAACCCGAAAATGATAACCGACCCGTCAACTGGGAGACGATTACTCACACGGTAACGCTGGAGGATCACCACAAGAAGGCGTCAATAGCGGTTGCCCGACTGTATGCAAAGGCAGACAAGCGTCAACGCCGGAACGACGCTGCTCCCTCCACACTAGATGTAACCTTCACACGTTCAGCATCTGTGGACGACCCAGCCGGTTCCGTATCGGCCTTCGAGTCACCTTAAAGCTCACCAACGAAGGTGACATCCTCAATAACTGATCATTGTCTCATAGCTGGATGATCGTCGTACTCGATCCGAGTGACAGCATAGTGTGTCTGTGTGTGCGTGTGTGTGTGTGTGTGTGTGTGTGGAGTTGCTTGCTGGTTACTGTAATTCCCGCAACATTCTTCTAGCCCCACCACCCCCCCCATCTCTTAAAGTTTCTCCAATACACAACCAACACCTCTAGTACCTCAGGGAAGACAGTAAATACACAAAGAATCATATAACACAATAAACAATGAACAAGATATAAACCCAACACTGTTAAGCCTTAAATCATATTTCGTAGAATGGAAAAGTTGAAGTCAAAAGCAAGTGAAAATAAACCTAACTTGCACAAAGGAGTTTTTCGATAGAGGAAAATGTTTCTTTTGAGGAATTCTGAAGCTTCTAAATTCTCACAATAGAATGGAGGACGTGCAACTAGAGACAACTTACGATAGATATAAGACTGAGGGTGGGGTTTTATGAGATAGGAGCTGGGATGAAGAGCCGCCATATACCTCAGTTCCCAGCATGGCTTTCATCCAGCACATTGATAAAATATGTTGAGACACTTGCAGCTGTATCCTTCTGCTGCTGTTGTTCCCTCCTGCTGCTGTACCCCCTGCTGCTGTACCCTCCTCCTGCTGTACCCTCCTGCTGCTGTACCCCGCTGCTGCTGTACCCTCCTCCTGCTGTAACCTCTTGGTGCTGCACCCTCCTGCTACTTTTACCTCCTGCTGCTGCACCTCCTGCTGCTGCTGTACCCTCCTGCAGCTGTTGTTCTCTCCTGCTTCTATACCCTCCTTCTGCTGCTGTACCCTATCTGGCTACATACCCTGCTGCTGCTGTACCCTCCTGCTGCTGTACCTCCTGCTGCTGCTGTCCCTCCCTCTGTACCTCCCTGCTGCTGTGCCTCCTGCTGCTGTACCCTCTGCTGATCCCTACTGTACCTTGTGGCTTTGTCTCCTCCTGCTGCTAATCCTCCTGCTGCTGCACCTCCTCCTGCTGTAACCTCCTGCTGTACCTCCTGGTTGTATCCCTGCTGCACCTCCTGCTGCTGCTGTACCCTCCTGCTACTGCATTCCTCCTGCTGCTGTTGTACCTCGTCCTCTTGCTGTACCCTCCTGCTGCTGCTGTAGCCTCGTGTTGCTCTTTTGTGTCTGCTGCTGTTCTACTGTTGTACCCTCGTGCTTGCTGAAACTCCTCCTACATTGCCACCTCTGGGTGTATCCTCATGCTGCTGTACCTCTTGCTACCGATGTACCTCTTCTGCCCTCCTGCTGCTATACCCTCCTGCTGCTGCTGTACCCCTGCTGCTGCTGTGCCTCCTGCTGCTGCTGTCCCTCCTGCCTGCACCCTCCCCTGCTGCTGTACCCTCCTGCGGCTGTTGTTCCCTCCTGCTGCTGTACCCTCCTGCTGCTGTACCTTTCTGCTGCTTCTGTACCCTCCTTCTGCTGTACCTCCTGCTGCTTCTGTACCCTCCTTCTGCTGCTGTACCTCCTGCTGCTATACTCTCCCACTGCTGCTGTAACCCTCCTGCTGCTGCTGTACCCTCCCTGCTGATGCTGTACCCTCCCTGCTACTCCTGCCTGCTGTTGTAGCCTCCTGCTGTTCATGTACCCTCCTTCTGCTGCTGTACCTCGTGCTGCTGTACCCCTGCGTTTCTGCTGTACCTCCTGCTGCTGCTGTACCCTTCTGTTGGTGTATCCTCATTGTAGTGATGGTTGTCAGACCGCAGCTTGCATCTCAGAGACAGGCCAGTCTTGACCCGACATTAGGGGCTGGCGAGGGGTAATCTCACGGTTGACCCAGGGTTATAAATCAGCCAGGCTCTCCCATGTGACACGGCACCACAACAAACAGAAGGCACCAGCCTCTCCCAATATACATAACCTACATCGCTGAAGAAGTCTAGGCTTGACCCACATTAGGAGGTCAAGTGTAGGTAACTCTCACACACCAAGGGTTATAAATCAACCAGGGCCTCTCATGTCACAAGGCTCATCTGATGACTTTCCAGAAGATACATTCTGTGGCCCCCAGTCTGAACCCTACATCAGCCAGGGCAAATGTAAGGAGACCCTTCACCGCCCCATCAGCTCAACCTGGGGCCTGCCTCCCCAATATATAGGACGCCAGTCCTCGGGCACACAGGCAGAGACAAAGAGAGAGAGTGTGTCTTGTGACCAGGAAGGCCAGCTACCACGTCACGAGTCCTGCTCGAGAGAAGTCAGGGGCCGGAGGAATGCCGCCTCCGTCGCCTCCAGTCGCCTCCGGTCAGGACCGAGACTTCTCCGGCGCCCAGCTAAGCAGTCTCCCATAGAGACAACCCAGGACTACCTGCTAGGCCTCCCCAGGTCACGTGAGTGTTTGTCAGAGCTTCCCATGGGATGAGTTACTACGGGAAGTGTATTCATTTCATGTTCGTGTCCGAGAATCAGAGTGTCTAGTAACGTAATATGATGTCCTAGTAACGTAAACAAAATGTCCTAGTAACTTCAATAGAAGGTGTTATTAATGTGTCCATGTCATGTTCGTAATTAATAAAAGAGTTGTAACGAAGCAGTGTTTGAGAAGTCGCCCTTAAGACGTAATAGATGTGTATTGACGTATAAGATACGATAAGTGTAAATAACTATCACGACCACGCTACCAAAATCTTCCTTTATACTCATACTATCAATATTCTACCTATATGTAACTTCTCTTGTGAGATTTGTCTCATTACATCATGCTGCTGTACCCTCTTGCTACCGATGTACCCTCCTTCTGCTGCTGCTGTACCCTCCTGCTGCTGCACTGCTGCTGTACCCTGCTACTGCTGTACCCTGCTCTGTCCCCACGCTGCTGGACCCTCCTGCTACTGTTGCTGTACCCTCCTGCGGCTGTTGTTCCCCTGCTGCTGTACCCTCCCTGCTGCACCCTCCTGCTGCTTTGTACCCTCCTTCTGCTGCTGCACCCTCCTGCTCTGTACCCTCCTTCTGCTGCTGCTGTACCCTGCTGCTGCTATACTCATTGCTGCTGTACCCCTGCTGCTGTATCCTGCTGCTGCTGTACCTCCTCCTGCTACTGTTGCATCCTGCTGCTGCTGTACCACTGCTGTACCTGCTGCTGCACCCTCCTGTTCCTGTATCCATCTGCTGCTGTACGCTCCTCTTGCTGTACTCCTGCTGCTGTTGTACTCCTGCTGCTCATGTACCCTCCTTCTGCTGCTGTCAACTCCGTGCTGCTGTACCCCTGTGCTTCTGTTGCACCTCCTGGTTGCGCACCCTTCTGTTGGTGTATCCTCATGCTGCTGTACCTCTTGCTACTGATGTACCCTCCTTCACACAGCTGTTATGTTGTACCCTCCAGCTTCTGTACTCCTCCTGCTGTTGTGCCCTTCTGCTGTTGTACCCTTCTGTCTGCAGATATCTTCCTGCTGCTGTATCATCCTGTTGCTGCTGTGCCCTCCAGCTACTGTACCCTGCTGCTGCGTACCCTCTGCTGATGTACCCTCCTGCTGCTGCTGTACCTCCTGCTACTGCTACCTTTTACTGATGTACCTCCTGGTATTGATTTACCCTTCTGCTGTACCCTCCTGCTAATTACATACCTTCCTGCTGTACTCCTCCTGCTGCAAATGGTGTACCCTCCTGCTGCTGCTGTTGTTGTATCTCTCCCACTGCGTACCCTCCTGCTAGTGCAGGACTC
>NW_024712913.1:4693215-4713215 GCF_018991925.1 Homarus americanus
AAGCTGGATTTTCCTGATTCGTATTTAAAATTCAAATTTAAGTTGGAATAAAGAAGAGATGAACAAGTACATTTTGATAGTTTATTCATTAGCAAATATAGCATGCTTCATTTACCAAAACGAGCAGTTTTAATGAAAAAGCTGTGAATTCTAGAATTTTATTCTTTGCCTTTTTTATATCATAAATTGTAGACTTTCCAATGTCGTATGTTTCCATTAGAACAGTATTGCTCACACCACGTTCTAGTTTCTTAATTATTTCAAGTTTGTCACTCAGTTTCAACGTGTTCTGCTTTCTCTTCACACAACGAAGTTTATCTACTTAAGGACTCAAAATATTGTTATATTACAATGGTATTCTATTCATACTGTGCTTGATATAATGCATTCACGGAAATGTAATATTTTTGCTAAAATGACGTACGCATTACAGTGGAAAGTGGGAACAAATCGTGACGAAAACAATGACTTTCGCTTTCTTTCGTTCAAAAGATGTTACCGTAATCGCTTTTCGAATGGTTTAGTTAAAAAACTGTTGTACTGTATTACAATAATATTCTATCCTAATTGACTTGAATAAATACTACGATACCATATTTCTGAATATTCTCATTAAAATCCATCCAAATCATTTTCTTTGTCATCGTCTGCAGCACCAAACAGCTCCTCCCAGTCCTCTCCTTGAACAGGGCTAGAGGGTACGTGTTTTTCGAATCGTTTTCAGTTAAAAAACTGTTACATCACACGTATATTTTACCTAAACTGCGCCTGAATGAATATATTCTCGGAAATAAATAGTAGTTTTGCTGAAACGTGATGTATTTCAATGTAAAATAGGATAAAATACATGACGAAAACAAGAGACTTTACCTAAGCTTCCGATGTTCTTGAGATGTTACTCGTTTTTTTAATAGTTTTCGGTTAAAATTCTGTTATATTACAATGATATTCTATTCATACTGTGCTTGATATAATACATTTACGGAAATGTAATATTTTTGCTGAAATTACGTACGTATTAAAGTGGAAAGTGGGATAAAATCGTGACGAAAACAATGACTTTCGCTTTCTTTCGTTCAAAAGATGTTACCGTAATCGCTTTTCGAATGGTTTAGTTAAAAAACTGTTGTATTACAATAATATTCCCTCCTAACTGACTTGAATAAATACTTGAATGGAAATATACAATATTTTTGTTGAAACTACCCGCGTTTCAGTGTAAAGTGTCGTAATAATAAATGGTAAACAATTTGCCTTCGGCACTCGTGTTTCATGCACGGCGAGCCTCAGTTTATAGGACGTAGAGCGTTTTTAGTGAAGGTTTTGTTGTTCCATTACCCTCAAAAACGTGGGTCGAACTATAAACGAGGAATATCATAAATTAACGATTTCTTGGTCAAAAAATCAGGGTCGACAGATAAACGAGGGGGGGTTTATAGATGAGTATACTGTATACGGTATGTTGTCACAGTTTGATTGCTCGTTTTAAAGTGGAGACCACGTGGTCGCTTGTTGTCGCTGTGCAGCTGTGGCGCTCACGCATGCGCACATACACACAAAAGCCCGCTAAAAAAAAAATAATAATAATTAGTTTTCCAAAAGTCCGGATTCTCGGGTGGTCCGGATTTTGCATCCAGATTTCTGGACTTTTACTGTATATTAGTGACCCTCCGTTAACTAACTCAATCCGCTCCAGAAGGTCAGCTTAACCTAATTTTCTAAATTCAACAAAAATGGTAGAAAAGTTCACTTACTTTGAGGTGTGTATGTAGAAGGCTCCTGGATGATGATGATGATGATGGGAATTAGAATGGGGGTGGAGGAGAAGGAAGAAGAGAAGGCATTGGGGTGGAAGAGAAGTCACCCCATGGCACCATTTCACCCATAAAATTTTAGTTCTCTTGGTGTATTTCAAGATTATTTTCTTTAAATCAACACTGCACTGCATTATATATTGTCAATATGTAAAATATATTTCAAAATGACCAATAATTTGCTTGGAAACACAGAAAAAAAGCGTTTAGTTGAAGAGAGTCTCAAGCAAGATGTTACCTCCAGTGAAAACAGAGAGAGACTAACTCCTGTTTGCTGTGTTAAGAGGCTGGTTGCCGCGCATTAAACTAGTCACTTTACCTTCAATTATGTTCAATAATTGTTAAAATGACTAAAAAATTGAATATTAAACTTTTATATTTATTGAATAGTATAAACTTAATGATATTTACTTAAATAGTAAGGACTTTAAGCCCTAGAACCGATTAATGTATTGGCGGACTGATACTAAAGCTGGTTGCCCGGTCAGTGCAAGCGAAAACATGTTGAGGTCGGTTCGTAAGAACTTCGTTAACCGAATTTTTTTTCGTTAACCGAATTGAAGATCCTTATAGAAGGCAGTTCGTTAATTGAAATTACGTTAACCGAGGTGTTCGTTAAACGAGGGGTCACTGTATAAGCTACTGTGCCGAGTAGCACCTATGTATATAATTACGTGGCAACACTGCACGTGTTATGTGGCAACATTGCCCCGAGGCTGCCATAATGTCTCAGTCTGACTTCGTGGGCCGTGCATGGCACACGCTAGTCACCACTTGTATTTCTCCTATCCGTTAATAAATGGACTTCAGTGTTACCCGGTGTTTCCCTACCCATCACTGCCTTCTTCAGGGAACACTTGGAACCTTGATGGCGCAGTGAGTAGGATTTGTGGACTTACAAGTGTGTGAACAATGCCGACGGTTACATGTGCCGGCGATGTGCGCGTCGACTTGTGTGTTGTGTTTCGCTGCGACGTGCAGTGTTGCGCCGTCACAGTGCTTTTTAGTGACGGTGGCAGTGTTAGTGTCAGTGTATTAGTGTGTCTAGAGCTGAGAGTTGAGCATTGGCCTCTTTTTTGTGGTACCCGCGGAGCACGCAGGCGTACACTCTTCTTGTGTGACATCCGGGGAGACACTGACGGTCTTGCCTCCACGAGCCACCACGCTCCGCTCTCTGAGACACACACACACACACACACACACACGCACTCACTCACTCACTCAAGGACAGAACAGTGGACTCTATGCATTATTTCTGCGCTGTTTATGTCTTATATATGTGGTTCGAGCTGATGAGGCGCCACTTTATATACTAAACAGCGCAGTCCACGCATACTAAGATGGGCGGTAAGAAGGGACAACGTCAAGATGGGAGACACGATTCCCCACCATCTCCTCTACCGGGCACAGATGGAGCTTCTGCGCCCACCGCCCTTTATCCTTCACCTACAGCGACGGACATTGCAACAATTCTGAGGTGGATGGATCACAGAGACGAGCGACACCGAGAGATGGAACTTCAGAGGGAGGAGACACGAAGAGAGGAGGAAAAGTCGCATTTTGATGCACTATTGGCGACCCTGGCGCTAACCCACCCTCCCTCACTCGCAGGTTTCGCGCATCAAGGCGCCAATATCCTCCCTCCTCCACCACACCAGCGTCCTCCAGGTACTCTTGCTACTCCAACAGCTCCCAAGGCATCTGTTCAACCCCCACCCGCCCTCTCACCAGATGTCATGTTTCAGCTTTTTCGTGAGTGGAGGCGGCGTTGGACAGATTACTCCACGATGGTGGACCTTGACAGCATGCCTCCAAACAAACAGCTCATCCAACTGCGGATGTGTTTGTCGCTGGAGACCCTGAGAGTTTTGGAGCACACGTTGCAAGTGCCTCCCGATTCTACCTCTTCAGTGACGGATGTGCTCGACCTTTTGCAGGAGCACGTTAAGGGTCGGAATAACGAGGCTTTGCGTCGCCGCGCCTTCACCAGCTGCAAGCAGGCAGAGAATGAATCCTTTGACGACTTTTTTGTACGTATGAAGAGTTTGTTGGAGGAGATCGACTTCTGCAAGGCGCACAGCCGGGAATGTGAAGAATCCTGGATCAAGCACGGGATCTTGGCAGGTGTCAGGCAAGAAGAGTTGGTGCAGCGACTCATCCCCCTGGACGCTTCCTCCACACTCCAGGTGGTAGTGACTGAATGTCGGTCATACGAGACCACCAAGTCCGCCACCTCTGCCTTACGGGCCCCACCTGCTGTGAGAGCTATTGCACAATACAAGAAGGGTAAGAAGGCGGCCAACAACGTGAAGGCTGCCGCACGTTCTTCCACGCCTCCGCCTAGTGCTTCCTGTGGCAGCTGTGGAAAGCAGCATGGCCCCAAGACATGCCCGGCCGCCGACGCACTGTGTCGTGGATGTGCCCGTAAGGGCCACTGGTCTAACACAGACAGGTGCCCTGCATGAGGCCGCAAGTGTCAGGCCTGCGGTCGCTATGGACACTACGACAAGTGCTGCCGCCAACCCAAGCCCAAAAGCCCGAGACGAGGAGGAAAGCAGCGCACTTCCCTCAGGGTGGTTCGCACGCAGCCCCCTTCAGACGGCCCACGCAGCCCCAAGCAGCAGCGGAGTCACATCAGGAGGGTGGAATCGACCACACGACCCAGGGCTACCCCTTACCCTACCATCCGCGTCGCCGTCACACACGGTGAGGTGTCGGGTCACATCGAGGTGATACCGGACACCGGCGCTGATACAACGGTTATAGGCCTGAAGCACCTCCAGAAACTGGGCCTCACCAAACGCGGCCTGGGACCACCGCCGCAGCTGCAGTACAGGTAGTTCTGCTATAACGCGATAATTGTGTTCTTGTAAAATATCGTGTTATAGAAAATCGCGTAATAGAAATAACAGGGCTTATGGAGAAAATAGGGTTAGGTGCAGATTACTCGAAATCGAAAAAATTTAGTAGTTAGCCTAACACAAAGGATAGCACAGTCTAAATAAATGTTACATTCATATCTAATAATGAAATCATACAGTAAATGTAACACTTTACTTGATGGGGGAGAAGGGTGATTTTGAGGTTGATAAAATCGAGCTTCTCTTCAAGTGTTATATCCTTTCTTTTACGATCATCACCGGGATTTCTATCACCAGAACGCTTCTTGTTGATATTCTTCTTTACTATATTCACAGTTAATACAGTGGGGTATGCTATAACGAACGGATCCTACTACGAATATTCCTATAACGAACGGTTTTACCTATAAAATTGAGAATGCTATAACGAACGAAACTCCTACAACGAACATAATTTAATTTTTTTTTTTTTCTAAATTATTGTTTTATTATTACAAATATTAATGATATTCTTTATTTCAGGGGTTTAGATGCATATTTATGCACTTTTTTACAATTTTTACAATTTTATATTATATTTTTCAGTGTTAAGTGGTTGTATTTGGGGGCCTGGAACGGATTAATCCTATAACAAACGAATGCTATAACGAACAAGGTTCTAGAACCAATTAGATTCGTTATAGCATACCCCACTGTACCACAAAATTGGAGAAATAGTAAGCAAAAATCGCATAATAGCAAACAAGCGTTTGCGTTATACAAATATCGTTCCTAATTCATAAATCGCGTTGTCAAAACACGCGTTATAGCAGAACTCACTGTACTACAATGCGGACGGTTCCCAGATGCCGGACGCTGTGGGCTCCTTTCAAGCGGAGATCACCTATGGCGACAGGTCGTGTCACGGATGGATCGACGTGCAGCCTACCCTCGCTACACCCTTGTTGTAGTGGGAGCACTGCAAGGAGTTAGGCGTGGTGCCCAGAGACTTTCCCGAGCAGATCCCAGCTGCTCGGTACACCACCAGCAGGGTGCGTGACTCAACGAGCGATGCGCTTGGCGCTGCCGCACAGAGCTGCCCAGAACCCGCGTCCACTCCCACCCACACAGGACGCTCCCCTGCACAGATCCTGTATGGTCACCCTCTCCACCTTTGAGTTCCTGCTCACGCCAAGGCCTTCGCGAAGGAGTGGCAGACCAGAGCCGAGAGCTGCGACCGCCGTGCCGCTACACGTGCCCAGGATGCCAAGGCTCGGTATGACGACCGTGCCCGCCCTCTTCAGCCGCTGGAGATTGGTGCCCTTGTCCGCGTCCAGGACCCGACGACGACACGTTGGGACAAGGTGGGCATAGTGATGGGTGTCGGCCGGTCGCGGGACTACAAGGTCAGGATGCCGAGTGGCCGTGTCTGGTGGAGGAACCGCCGCTTCCTCCGGCCAGTCCCACCCCCTGCTGCTGGCCCCCTGACCGAGGACGAGTCCCCTACCCCTCACGAGGACGAGTCCCCTACCCCTCACGAGGATCTGCCCCACAGTGCACCTCGACGCTCAGAGCGACTTAGGACTAAGAAGTCCGCTCAAGACAAAGACTATGAGCGTGAGGGGGGAGGGAGATGTAGGTTATGTATCTAAGCTACTGTGCCGGGTAGCAACCTTGTATATAAGCTACTGTGCCGAGTAGCACCTATGTATATAATTACGTGGCAACACTGCACGTGTTATGTGGCAACATTGCCTCGAGGCTGCCATATGGCAAGGCAGTCTCAGTCTGACTTCGTGGGCCGTGCATGGCACACGCTAGTCACCACTTGTATTTCTCCTATCCGTTAATAAATGGACTTCAGTGTTACCCGGTGTTTCCCTACCCATCACTGCCTTCTTCAGGGAACACTTGGAACCTTCAGTAATTTATTTGAATACCTGTATAAACAAGCTATATTTGCAATAGACATAACAATTTTAGTACCGTAATCATTTAGTACATGTACAATACAGGTTTGCACTTAGGTCCATTGTTACTGTACAATATTGACTAAATTCACTAGATAACGTATGCCTGGCAGCACAATCTATAAGAATACGCGATGCATACGTGACTGTTCCCGCTCTAAGTCCATTTCGGTTCACTAGGTCCCATTATTTGAATGTTTTTTTTTTCAATTTAAATTTTAATTGTTTATTCCTTGATAGAGGAAGCGGGACCCTAGTGCTGTCACTTGGTACCCCTGTACCATAACACCAGAAGCAACTGGCCAGTGTCACAAGTATATACAGTACAGTACAATCATCCCTTGGTTATCGCGCCTAATTGGGACCCCGCCGATAACGAAAGTACAGAACCTATGGGATTTATTCTAATTGGTTCAGGCACCCAAGACCCAACCCCAAGTTTCCCATTTTACGACCATTTAGACCCACTAAATATATATATAATGTTATGGTAAATATAAACACACATAGGCATGGCTAGGTTTATTACAAAGTAATGAAAAGGATACGCTTAATACTGTAGTCCACAAAACATGTAGTTATACTTTTTTTATTTGGTCCCCCATCATACGAGTCCGTTTTCTCTCACATCTGGACGCCTGAGTCCTCTGTTTTCTCTCTTAATCTTAGAGTGCACCAGAAACTTTACTATTTTTAGTAATGCCACAGAATTTGAAATTGCAACCCCAATTGCAACTGGGGTTGCAATTGTTGAGGCAACTAGATATGTCTGATTACAGCAAATGTGTTATTGTCAATTTGTAGGTGAAAGATTTTATCCTCAATAGATGTAAGTTAACATTTCAACTGTAGGCAAATGCTTAAAAAAGCCTATGTAAGGAAGCATATTCCTTTAACACATAATATCTGACCAGTATGGGGAGGATCATCAAGGTGTCATCCGCCTTTAACACATAATATCTGACCAGTATGGGGAGGATCATCGTGTCTCCGTCAGGGGGTCGTGGAGTGGTCCAGCAGGCGTCACAGCAGGGGTCGGACTTTTTTGGGGGGGGGCGGCGCACGGACGTATATGTGATCGGACGTTGCTCGGTCGGACGTTAACCTGCGCATGATTGTACAACATTTTTAATATCTTGAGCAAAATATATGATGCTTATATTTAAATTAATCTCTGTCTTGCAAGGATTTCAGCAATGCAATTTATATTATCCTAACTTTAGTCTGAGATATTATATAAAATAAACATAAAGAAATCACCAATCTTTTGTCTGGGAACACAAGGAGGGAGGTAGCCAGCGGAGCGTGAGGTGAGGTGACAGAGTGTCTTTATTTATTTGAGATAAGATTTGACAGTTGGCGCTGAAGGCCCTGCGTGTTTATTTATCATTACTTAAGAGTGACTAAGCTCTGGGTGAATATAACTTACATTGGAGGGATTCTTGTAAGATAGTAATTTATTTGAATACCTGTATAAACAAGCTATATTTGCAATAGACATAACAATTTTAGTACCGTAATCATTTAGTACATGTTCAATACAGGTTTGCACTTAGGTCCATTGTTACAGTACAATATTGACTAAATTCACTAGATAACGTACGTCTGGCAGCACAATCTATAAGAATACGCGATGCATACGTGACTGTGCCCGCTCTAGGGCCATTTAGGTTCGCTAGGTCCCATCATTTGAATGTTTTTTTTTTCAATTTAAATTTTAATTGTTTATTCCTTGATAGAAGAAGCGGGATCCTAGTGCTGTCACTTGGTACCCCTGTACCATAACACCAGAAGCAACTGGCCAGTGTCACAAGTATATACAGTACAGTACAGTCATCCCTTGGTTATAGCGCCTAATTGGGACCCCGCCGATAACGAAAGTACAGAACCTATGGGATTTATTCTAATTGGTTCCAGGCACCCAAGACCCAACCCCAAGTTTCCCATTTTACAACCATTTATACCCACTAAATATATATATAATTAAGAGAAATATCAATAATATTAGGTTTTTTAACACTTGCATTAGTAGAAAAGATGGCTGGGCACACGGGGATGGGGGGGTTGGTTCCGAGGCAGAGGGAAGATTATTGGTCCTCACCTGTATCACTATCCACCACAGAGGGTTGCAGAGCCTCTTTGTTAAACCCCTCAAAGTCCATATAAGTCCATATCCTCACTATCACTATCACTGACTTGGGCCGGCTGTGGTGGGTGGCGGGTGAAGAACTTGGTAATGTTTTGATGATTGAGCGACCTTGTGCGTACCCTGCCCGCGCCGCTCTCCGCATAAAAGAGTACATGCACCGCGTAAAGTAAGCATTCCGGGTCTGGCAGGATGCCGCGTAAACGTGGAAACACGTAAAAAAAACCCGCGTAAAGCGGGGTAATATATATATATATATATATATATATATATATATATATATATATATATATATATATATATATATATATATATATATATATATATATATATATATATATATATATATATAATATGGTAAATATCATAAACACACACAGGCATGGCTAGGTTTATTCCAAAGTGATGAAAAGTGTATGCTCAATACTGTAGTCCACAAAACATGTAGCTATGCTTTTTTTTATTTGGTCCCCCGTCATACGAGTCCGTTTTCTCTCACATCAGAACGCCTGAGTCCTCCGTTTTCTCTCTTAATCTTAGAGTGCACCAGAGACTTACTATTCCTTAGTAATGACACAGAATTTGAAATTGCAACTCCAATTGCAACTGGGGTTGCAATTGTTGAGGCAACTAGATATGTCTGATTACAGCAAATGTGTTATTGTCAATTTGTAGGTGAAAGATTTTATCCTCAATAGATGTAGGTTAACATTACACCTGTAGGCAAATGCTTAGAAAAGCCTAAGTAAGGAAGCATATTCCTTTAACACATAATATCTGACCAGTATGGGGAGGATCATCGAGGGGGTCGTGGAGTGTGGTCCAGCAGGACGTATTTTTTTGGCGATCGGACGTTGTTCGGTGGACGTTAACCAGCGCATGACTGTGTATATATATATATATATATATATATATATATATATATATATATATATATATATATATATATATATATATATATATATATATATATATATATATATATATATATATATATATATACATATATATACATACACACACACAGTCATGCGCCGGTTAACGTCCTAGATACGTTCTTGGAAACATGATGTTAACCGAAATGGACGTTGTCCGAAATTACATAAACCTTTGGGATTTATTATAATTAGTTCCAGGCACCCAACCCCAAGTTTCCCATTTTACGACCATTTAGACCCACTAAATATATATATAATGTTATGGTAAATATCATAAACACACATAGCCATTCTAGGTTTATTACAAAGTGATGACGAGGATACGATCAATACTGTAAAGTGGGTAGTCCACAAAACATGTAGCTATGTCTCTCTTTATTTGAGTCCCCCATCAAAGGAGTCCGTTTTCTCTCACTTTAGGACAAAATGTCTTTAAATTGCAAAAACTCCTCTAGAACAGATGCTTCCAGGTCACTGGAATAGGTACTGACAACCAATTCCAGTTGGGCTTTGAGATCATCATATTTCATACTGTCATACTCCGTTAAGAAGCTAAACAGCTTCTTTATTTCTGAGTAGGCATTCACTCTGTGCTCTAATTCATTCCCAAGGCAATCTAATATGGTGTAGAAATTGTCCACCTTGGACTTCTGACGTGGATCAAGTTGAGTTTCAGTGCCAACTGATTCATCAAAGAAATGTTTTATCTTTTTTGTTCTTTTTGTTGTCTCTGTGTAGACAGGCTCAGCAAAAGCCCTTGCCTGATCTTCTATTTCATCAAACTGACCCTGTCTCATTTCTGAGATGAAGGAGATCAAACTCTCATACAGTTTCACAACTGACAGAAGGTCGGTCTCAACTTTTTGAAGTGATTAGCTGGTTGCATTAAACCTTGTTAAGATTTTATACCATATTACAGTAAGAAGTGCTGTTTCAAATGCTTCCATTTGTCTTATGAGGCCTTCATCTTCAAGCTTTGTAGCCACAGTTTGTCTACTGTCAGAACATATGTTCTCCAGTGCTGACTTTATCTCAAGGTAATGTAAAAACACTGCTTTAACAGCATCAGCCCTCGCACTCCAGCGAGTTTCTGAAAGGGATTTCACTACAATCCCTTCAGCAGGTAGTGCAGCTTTCAAGTGATCCCATCTATATGTGGAGGCTGAGAAGAAGTTGTATAAGGCTTGCAAAAATCTGGAATATTGGAATATAAAACAGACCCAAGGCAACTGCTGGCAGCTGATGTTCCTACAAGGTTCAAGGAGTGACCTGCACAAGGGACATAATATGCCAGGGGATTCATAGCCTTTATTCTGGCTTGGAGACCAGTGTAAATGCCTGACATATTGGCAGCATTGTCATAACTCTGCCCTCTCATGTCACTCAAATCAAGACCAACATCTTTAATTAACTGTACAACAGTTGAGGCTATGCTCTCTGCTCCATGGTCATGTATGTCTATGAACTTTAGAAATCGCTCAACAGGTTTGCTATCAGGTTTGACATAATGAACTATGAATGTAAGTTGGTCAGTATGACTAACACCCGGTGAGGAATCTACACTAACTGAATAATATTTGGCTTGTTTCACTTCACTTATGATAATTGAGTGAATTCCTTCAGCCATCAGATTGACCATTTCCTCACAAATCGTTTTTGAGAGATATGAAGTCTTTCCACTACCTACAGCACCATACTTTTCCAGATGCTGTGCAAGAAAAGGGTCACATTTTGCCAGGAGTTCCAGTACTCCAAGGTACCTAATTCCCATTGTTGCTAGAGCCTATTCTTTCATCACTACCTCTGAGAGGAAGACCTCTTGATGTTAAAAATTTTAGTGTTTCAACTATGCGCAATAGAACTTCTTTCCAGTATTTTCTCTCCAGTTCTACTTTTAAAGCCAAATTGGAATCAATTCGCCTTGCTGTTATTGCCCTCACACCCCAAGTAGTAACTGAGATTTTATGCTCTTTGCTACTTTCATGTTCAGCAACTCTATGTTGGCAGGTTTTCCAATCGCTAAACCCACTAGTAAACAGTGAGACTTGCTTGCTGAATAGCTTGCAGGGAACACAAAATACATCTCCAGTTTTTGGAGAATACACAAGCCATTCCCTTTTAACTTTTTCATCATTTGCCATTTGACATGTAAACAAGGATTTGGGCACATATCGAACTCTTTCCTTTTCACCCACATTTTCACTTCTTGCAGATCTTGAGAAGTCACCTTGTTCACAATTTAGATCAAGAGGATGGTTTAGTAAATACTCAATCAGTTTATCATCAATTGTCAGCCAGTCAGCTGGATCACTTGATACTCATAAATCAACACTGACACCTTGTTCCACAGAATGTTTCTTTTACCGGTAAGTCAACTGAGATGAATCGGATGAAGCTTCAGTCACAGGTGGTACTTCCATTGCTGTAGGTGCTGATTTACTTAATCTCTGTGACTGTGACTCACCTGACCTCGCTTCATCATCTGAATCATGAAGGTGAACATCTACTGTGTCATCCCCTGGGAGTTTACTGTCAATGGTACTTGGCTCTGAATCTCCTTTTGGTTAAAAAAATGTTGTTAGCTTTGGAACTGATTGCAGTTGTGCAGCTTTGGCTGCTTTTAACTTTCTCTTTTGTGAGTCACTCAGATATTTTTTCAGGGACGACATATTTATCTCATGAGAATCCCCAAGAATAATCTGTAAGCAAAAAAGTAGTGTAGGTCTATAAGAGATACCAATATCACAAAAAATAGACACAAAAACAAACCTAATATAACACTGAAGTCCATTTAATGCAACATGTAAGATATCATTAGTAAATAATGAGTGCCGCGTACACACTATAAAATATCACTGAGCTGAGGCTGAGAAGATACTGACTGGCTGAGCGAGCTGTCAGCAAACCAACGGTAACCCTGACACGTACTGAACATGTAAAAGTCCTGTCCTTCACACGTCAAGGCGCTGAAGGTTTCTTGAACTTTAATCTCTCTCTCTTTCTCTCTCTCTCTCTCCCCAGTATATTTGTATGTATAGGTAGATAGATAAATAGATAGATAGATAGATAGATAGATAGATAGATAGATAGATAGATAGATAGATCGATGGTGGGACACAGACATTTAAAAAATGTATATATATTTTTTATTATCTTATTTTCTTCATTTTACTATAGGGCCTAGTCCGTGGCCCACCTGAGAACCACCCCATGACCCACCAGTTGAAGACTACTGCGGGCCTATACTTATTGTACAGGGGCCCCATACTCCGGGCCTTATACTTATGGTTGTGAATATATTATATAATGAAATACTCGGTGTACACTTGAAACAAGGTTATACGCTGGCACGCTGCGCGACAAATTAGTTTCAGTGGGCCCCCAGATACCGGTGGGCCCTAGGCCAATGGCCTAATTGGCCTATTGGTAAATCCGGCCCTGATGGGGAGGTACAAACTTGGTTAAATTCATAAGTAATAAAACTCAGTACAGGTATTTACCTATTACACTTTCTAAATTAGATGATCTCCCACGAATTACATTTCATAACATTATCATTCTGCCAAATTCTGAAGTAAAAATGCTAGGTCTCACCATTTCCTCCAATATGTCCTGGAAATCACACATCCTTAATATAGCTAATGCTGCCTCCCGAAAGTTGGGAATATTGGGTATATGCCATAGCTACTTCACTCCTGAGCAGTTGCTCCAAGTATATAAGGGATTAATTCGCCCTAACTTGGAGTACTGCTCTCATATCTGGGGTGGCTCTTCTTCTGTCCAACTGTTAGATAGGGTGAAATCAAAGGCATTTCATCTTATTGACTCTCCTCCTTTAGTCGACAATCTCTCTTCGCCGCAATGTTGCTTCACTCTCTCTTTTACAGGTACTTTAATGGGCAATGTTCGGTGGATTTGGCATCCTGTGTACCAATGGCAAGACCGTGGTCTCGTAACACTCGTCTTGCCTGCGGTGCCCACCGTTTCTCTGTGGGTGTTGGTCACACGATTATAACCCGTTATAGTACCTCCTTCTTTCCTCACACAGCCAAACTGTGGAATGCTCTGCCTTGTTCTGTATTTCCATACTTATACAATCTGTCTCACTTTAAAAAGCTGGTTTTCTGGCATCTTCGTGGTGTAGATTAACACAGTATAACCTTTTTCTTCTCTATTTTCAATTTCTTTCTGTTCTTAATTTTTCGCCCCCCAGGCCCCGTTGTGGGTCGATGGCCTGTACCCGGGCGGGCTAATTCCCATTAAGAGAAAAAAACTGCTCCCACAATGCCTTCATCTGTTCAACCTTTTGGATGAGTTTGAAGTTGAGTGTCCTTGAACTGAGGATTATTGCCTTGCTTTATGTTGCTTTTATATTTACTGTATTGTATAGTGGTCCCTCGGTTAACGAACACAATTCGTTCCAGAGGGTCGTTCGTTAACCGAATCCATTGTTTCAATGGGATATTGGGTAATTGGTTCCAGCTCACTGAAAAGTACATACAAAGTAAAGAAAAAAGATGCAGTAAAGTACACTTGCTTTGAGGTGTGTATGTAGAAGGTTCCTGGTTGATGATGATGATGAGAATTAGAAGTGGGGGTGGAGGAGAAGGGAGAAGAGAAGGAAGTGGGGATGGAGGAGAAATCACCTTTCAGGGAACCCATGCTTGATGCAGTCATTTCACCAATAAAATTTTAAGTTCACATGGTGTAATTCAAGATTATTTTATTCAAATCAACACTGCACTGCGCTATATATTATCAATATCTAATATACTATAGGAATAGCCGTGTGTGTGTCTGTGTGTGTCTGTTCTGGGCAGCCGAAACGGCACAATCGTTTTTCATCAAACTTGGAGGCAAAATCGCAAAAAATTCGTAGAGTGGAACAAACCTGGTCCCATGTCGATGGTTTCTTTAGGAAGGCATTAATTAACCATTTTATTTACGGTGGAAAACGATGTAAGTCTACGGACTTGGCGCACCCTAATTAACCAAGCAAGTCTATGGACTTGGCGAACCCTCATTTTCTGTACGCTAGCTAAGCACGAGCGTTCAAACATTCACCGGGCACGAAGGGCCCGCGATCACTTGTGTTAACTAAATTTCAGAATGACCAATAATTTCAATGAAAAATGCAAAAATATTCAAGACACCAACAAAATAGATGTTCACTCCACTGTCCACAGAGCCCAACTGACGCCTTGTGGCTGAGTGAAGCATCTGATGGGTGCACAGAAAACTCATTCCCTGTTCTGCATATATTATCAATATGCTAAATAAATGTTAAAATTACTAATAATTTTAATATAAAACATGTAAAAATATTAAAGAGCACAACTTTATTGATATTTACTCCACTGGAAACGAATGCAAACATAGAACAGGTTACTGAATTGGCAGACTAACCCGTCAGCTGATAAGCTGATGCTCACAACAAAACGTGATGTTCGTAAGGATTTCGTTAATCGAATTTTTGTTCGTTAACCGAATTGAAGATTCTTATGGAAGGTAATTCGTTAACTGAACCGTTCGTTAATCGAGGGACCACTGTAGTAGTAATGACTTAACACTCTTAAGCCAGGTGGATTTTGTAATACTTGTAAAGGAGGATGTGCTCAGATGCTTGGTGTCCTAAGACAGGCTATGGAACATGAGGCCTGGGTTGATTTGCTGCTCCATTTTGACATATTAATCACTTTTCCAAAAGGGTGACCTGGTGCAATAGCTGCCATATAGAGGATAAAAGCTTTTGTTGTAGCAGACTCTGCCTAATGACCACCAGACACATCAAGGACTACTCTCTGTCTACCAGCAGGATGGTGATGGCAGCATCAGCACCGGGTTTTGTGAACAATTATACTTACAAACACTATACCTCAGGCCATTCTTTGTGATGGTTTTGAGTGTGAGGTCGAGCCTTGGTTCACATGGATTATTTTGATGATACCTGACAATTATGTACAGTACAGTATAGGGTGAGTGTAAGCCTAGCAAAGTTTTGGAACACCTCCTTCTGGGAAGTGACAGACTTGATACTGTACTTACCATATATTTATTTTTGTTTACATTGAGAGTTTAAGCTACTATATGTAGGCTTAAAGATACTGTGTCTTGAGTGAGTTTCCAAACTATTGAGATGGTCCATGAATCCCTGTTCTTGGACAATTCAAAAATAGTAACTTTGTCAACACCCTCCCCCATTATCATGCCTACCATCACCTCCCTTTCTTTATATTTTTTAATTGTCTTATTGGATGAATGATTGGAATGTAATACAGGGTATGTATTTTCTTTGATGCTGTTACTCTTTATTTTGATTAGTGATGGCCTCAGAAATATTAACTTATGATCTCAGAAGGCAAGTTGCGCTGACAATGATGATGACGACGATGATGATGATGATGAAGAGGCCGCAGATATGGAGGAGTTTGAAGAAAAGGGGATGCTCGAACAAGATGATCCAGTAAGTTATGTCTATTTTGAAGTGATTTTTATTCATAAATTCTGTGCTATTAAGATTAAATTGCTATGAGAAACATGATTTAATGATAAGTATTTTATAATTATCCATCCCTTCCCAATGCAATTATTGCCCTTAAATGCAGATTTGAAACCAAGTTTACCTTCTTAAGGTAGATGATCGTATAGAACAGTGCCTACTTACCCAGTACACATCACAGTTATTAGCCTACTAAATTGAATTTCTGGGTTGACCTCTCATGTTCAGTCTCCAGCTACTAGAAGCAGGAAATAGATATTCTCTCTCCACTTCATGTCTTAATGCAGTCAAGCTAAATGTTTATTGTGGAATTTAATTCTACTTTAGGTGCTATCAATGAGTTAAAACAGATACGTACTGTATTGTATCATACTTTTATTTTATATATATTTTTTTCAGTTTACATACAGTACTTGTTGTTGCAACCTCTCCCAAATCTGAACTGGTATGATAGTGGTGGTCTGCTCTTAGGTCTGAAGTCATACCTCATAGATAATTAATTTACCTTAGTTTTTCTTTGCAGGGGCTAATTTTTGTTCCCTTTACTCGTAGTGTGAGCTGACATAATGTATTGTACTGTATCAGGAGAGCCATAATGACAGAGGTCTACTGGGTCCTAACTCCACACCTAGATGTACACTATTGTGAGAACTGCCTGACTATAGAGTTGGCATGAAAAATGGATTTCAGGGTCAATCCTCAATTTTTTTTATATCTTTTTCCAGAGTGTGATTCAACCTATAACCAAAACAACCACTATAGTTTCAACTCCAGGAAGCAGCACAGGGGAAGGAGGGGAAATATTGCAAACAAGGACGTATGATCTTCACATCACCTATGATAAATATTACCAGACGCCTCGACTCTGGTTAACTGGCTATGACGAGGTATGAGTTATTTTAGAATGTGATGGAACAGGTCACTTAGGGAGCAGATACAGTGATGAAGGTTATGTACGGGTATCTTCTTTAACCCTTTTGTTTTATTAGTTGTGATAAATAATATTTTCTAAGGTTACCATAGTAGCAAAATATATATTTGTTTAATTATCCATGAGAAATATATTGCCATTAGGTGACCATACAAAGCAAAATGTTTTGATTTTTATATCATACAGTAGAACTTCAATACACTGGACTAATTGGGGCAAACCCCAGTCTGGAAAAGTGAAAGTCTGAAAAATTTAATCTTTGGGGAGTGGACATAGCCCTGCTTATCTGGATCCCTTTAATGCATCTTTATGTTATTTTGCCATATTTCCCATATTATTTGGATTTGTTTGAGGCTGGGTTGATAAAACATTATTGTAAAATACTGAAATCAACTTTCCCACAAAAAGAATCCCACACTCAACCCCAGACGAGTCATTGCATCATTTAAATGCCTGGTGGTCCTTGTTTACTAAGCATGAACAGCTGATTGACCTCGCCCTCCCTCACCATGTTAACAGCACTCACCGTCTCACATTCTTTTCACAACATCTATCTTCAGTATTTACTGAATAATAATGTAGTTTATGGGTCTGGTGACTGTTTTGTCCCATGGGGTGCTGAGGTAAGCTCAACCTGGCTGGGATTGGTTTACTTACTAGTGTATGTAACTAGAGACAAAGAATCATAGAGGGCATATGTATTAGCACAGCAGGCAAGGAATTTTATATCTTGACAGCTGACATCTCCTTGTATGTACCCCATTTTAGGGGCTGCTGTTGTATCTGGTGAGTGTTACTGTTCTGTTTTTCTGGAGTTTAATCCCAGTCCTGCATGTGAGCAGTCTGGGAAGCCCTGCATTATCAGACTTGAAGATATTTTACCTGTTCACGAGTCACCCAATCCTTGCTTGGTAATGAAATGGGATATTAGGATGACTGTCATATTTATTAAGCTTTTTGTTCACAGAATCGACAGCCCTTGACAGTGGAGGAGATGTATGAGGACTTTAGTCAAGACCATGCTAATAAGACTGTCACCATGGAAACCCATCCACACCTTTCTGGACCACCAATGGCTTCAGTTCATCCATGCAGGTTGGTTGAAGACAATTTTATAGCAGGATCATGACGAATGCATTTGTTTTATTATTTACCCATCTATATTCTATTTTTATGGCCATATTTGTTCCCAGCTGATTACTCCTTTGTCCTTCAACATAGTTTTTCTTTGAGCTATGAATGAAATATGGGTTCTTGGCACTCCCTGTTACTTCAGTTAGTATTTTTCGGGTATTTTTATTTTTCATTGCATTCTTGAATGCTTATACATCTTCGTCACATTTGCTCATTTTTTCTTTTGGGTAGAAAAGTAAAATAGTATACTATTCACACCATAACTGGGTGGCTCATTTGTTAATGATTCACAAATGTTAAAAATATGAATTTGTATCCTTATGATGGTTTAATAGATGTTTGAGCATGCCTGCCCACTTGGACATTCCTCAGTGTAGTCTACCACCACATGACTCTCCCTCTACTCAGTGCTCCAAATATTATAACTCTCATACTTTGGTTGGTCATCTTGTTTACAGTACTATATAGCTATTGTACTCTATTACACTTGTTTCTTAATAAGGTTAAGGCACTGTATACAGTCTTTCCTTGCCTCTATCCTCATTAATAATTTTCATTCACTCTTCCATCAACCTGTATTAATATTTTCCTGGTACTACTGCTATAGTTTTAGACCTTTAATACATTCTAATGCACTGTTGTATGCTTTCTTCAGATCCAAGAATGTCTCATGTAAGAGCCTGTTTCTTGTTATAAATTGTACTTTAACCATCTTGACAGAAACAATATGATCTTTTCTGAATGATTCTTGTTGCAGATCAACATAATTAGAATTTGTGTTTTAAGTTTACTCTTATTAGTTTATATATTTTCTTTTGATCTATAGACATGCTGAGACGATGAAGAAGATCTGTGAAACGGTGTTGGAGGGAGGCGGAGAGTTGGGTGTTCACCTGTACCTCATTGTCTTCCTCAAATTTGTCCAAGCCATCATCCCCACTATTGAATATGACTACACTCACAACTTCTCACTCTAACTGTCATAATAAGCCTCACCATCAAAAGTAAATACTGTACTGTACCCAGATGTATATCTAAGAGAGTTACATTTCATACTGAACTAAAATACTTTCATATGTATTGAATTTGAATAATAATCTATAATGACCCACATGATAATTTTCATTCAGTAATATTTCCAAATCTCTTGAATTTAAGGGATAACGCTATTAACTCAGAGGTATTTTGGTAAAATTTATCATCATTAACTGATCATATTTATTAGGATTAGTAGAATTGGTATGATTTGAGACCATAAAAAAGGATCCATATATATTTAGTATTTCTAATAATACAAAAAATTGAGCTATCAACTGTCAGTTAAGCCAAAATTGACAGCTTTGGCCTAACTCTGCATTGATAACCTTAGCCTAACGAGGAGGTGACAGCTCTTAGCCTAGCTATGAGTTGACAGACCTGGTCTGACAAGCACTTTACAGTTCTGACTTTACCAGCAGTTGACAGCTCCAAACTTACTGGGAATTAACCCATTGAGTGGTAGAGGTTTCTCTCAGCTGAGTGACATCATTTGACTTTAGCCAGAATAAAATACCTAAGTGTGACACTACTCCTTAAAAGATTAACAGCTTGGGCCAGACTAAGAGGTGACAAGTTTGACCTAACTGTGTAATGACAGCTTATACCTGACAGGGAATTGACAGATTTGACCTGATTTGCCAGAAACAGTCAGTAGATTGAGATTTTGGATTGATCCTGAAATCCCATTAT